>NC_083279.1:73770721-73955721 GCF_963506605.1 Zootoca vivipara | reverse complement strand
GAAGTACTGTTTGTGGGTGACAGGAGGCGGGCAGGTGTGGAAGACTCCCTGGTCCTGAATGGGGTAACTGTGCCCCTGAAGGACCAGGTGCTCAGCCTAGGAGTCATTTTGGACTCACAGCTGTCCATGGAGGCGCAGGTCAATTCTGTGTCCAGGGCAGCTGTTTATCAGCTCCATCTGGTACGCAGGCTGAGACCCTACCTGCCCGTGGACTGTCTCGCCAGAGTGGTGCATGCTCTAGTTATCTCTCGCTTGGACTACTGCAATGCGCTCTACGTGGGGCTACCTTTGAAGGTGACCCAGAAACTACAACTAACCCAGAATGCGGCAGCTAGACTGGTGACTGGGAGTGGCCGCCAAGACCACATAACAGCGGTCTTGAAAGACCTACGTTGGCTCCCAGTACGTTTCTGAGCACAATTCAAAGTGTTGGTGCTGACCTTTAAAGCCCTAAATGGCCTTGGTCCAGTATACCTGAAGGAGCGTCTCCACCCCATTGTTCTGCCCGGACACTGAAGGCCTTCTGGCGGTCCCCTCACTATGAGAAGCCAAGTTACAGGGAACCAGGCAGAGGGCCTTCTAGTGGCTTCTAGTGGCACCCACTAGAGGTCAAAGAGAACAACAATTACCAGACCTTTAGAAGGCATCTCAAGGCAGCCCTGTTTAGGGAAGCTTTTAATGTTTGATGGATTTCTGTATTTTGATATTTTGTTGGAAGCCGCCCAGAGTGGCTGGGGGAACCCGGCCAGATGGGCGGGGTATGAATAATAAATTATTATTATTATTATTATTATTATTATTATTATTATTATTATTTATCTTTTAATAGCAGGAACTTGTTTTTCCTTGGAGACTGGTAGCAGTAACATACAACCATATATATTTTGTCTCTGTCTGTTTTGTATACATATTTTGTGAGGCTCAGTCTTGTTTTTACACCCTCACTATCACAGATGTGAGGAATCATTGTCCCTCCAGATATTGTCAAACTACATCTCCTATCAGCCCTGGCAATTGGTCATACCGGTATTTGCTTGGGCTGATGGGAGTTGTAGTTCAGCAACATCGGGGGGGGGGGCACAAGGTTCCCACGCCTGCACTTTCCCCAGCTTGAGTACACAGCACAGCCCTCTTCACTTGCAAATAGTAAGTTATTCCAAACCAGAGGCTTCCAAGTTCATGTGGCCTTATGAATTGAGTTATAAATAGAGCACATGATGAGATCACATGACAGCTACAAACTCATGTAAAATAGTCAACAGAGCTTCACCCACATTTTCCTCAGATCTCAGTTTGCGTGAATTGCTTCTATCTAGTAGGGGGCGTAAATATTTGCAGGCATCAGACAATTCAAATCAATACTTGGGAAACCACACTGTTCTGACAAATGGAAACACAAACAGAAAAGGGCATACGGTGCCTATAGATCACGATTCAGGCAGTTGGCTACACACAAGTCTATCCTGTGTGTGTATCATTAGAACCACTCACTATAGATTCATTATTTCCCCAATGCATCATTTAAAGATTACAGATGAAAGTGGACTGCCTCCTATGGCATGCTTGTGTGGTACTATGTACGCCTTACAATGAACATGTGTTGAAATGTTGCTTTACTGCATGCTTATGAGTAAAGGAAGTCTAAAGTGAATGAAGGAGATTGACATTTTGCATGGTGATGGACTATTGTCTACTAGGGTGAACACTGTCAAAAGATACCAGTGTACCTGCACCTTTAATGGTGGTGTGAAACAGGATAGTTCAGTAGGTGTTGCTTGCACCACAAACTTCACCCACTGAATGTCCTCCTTTTCTTCTGATCATCCTACTTTCTACAAGTCTGCTGTGCATAGATGACTTCAAAAGGAAGATAGAAGAACATAGGTCCTGGTGATTTACTGAATTGTGTGTTTGGTGCTTCAAAGTAATCAAATGAAACTTTAACACATGGCATGATCAAAGTCTGCAATTTTATCAGGACAAATTATTTGTTGTTTACTGTTGTAACAACTGTTTTCTCAAAAATTATCTTCTGTGCCATGAAAATAAATAAAAGCAGTATAAAATCATAATAATCCACAAAGCAAAAGAAAAAAAACCTTCAATGCACTATTTAATTCCTGTTATTGGATGGCAACCTGGAGATTTGAAGTTTAAATGCTTGCACTTTCATGTACGAAATTTAACTCCTGCAGCAGGGGTAGGGGCATTAAGAGCCTATAATTTGCCACTGTGCATCACATGATGTGGAGGACACATCCAGTGCAGACACAAGAGTGCATGTCCTATGCATGAGTGTCTGCAGCATTGTGTTTGATCCTGCATGTGTGTTCTGTGAGAGTGTTTGCATGGGGTCACAGTTGGAGCCAATTAACCTGAAGAGGGAACAGATGCAACCTATTAGGAATGCAGGTGAAGAGGTGGAATAGGAAACAGGTAGCTGAAGTGACTGCTTCTTCGAAGGGGTGAGCGGAGCTGGAGCAAGCAGAAAGAAAAAGAAAAGAAAAACCAGACCTTGGGGAGAACGTAAGAACTCTGCTGGATCTTGCCAAAGACCCTACTCTGCCGCCATCCTGTTCTCCTGTGAACCAGATGCCCAGCAAATGGTATTCAGCGGTATACTGCCTCTGATGGTGGAGGGGTGATGGAGCTGTTGTGGCTGGTGGCCTCTGATAACCTTAAACTCATTGATTTTGTCTACTGCTCTTGTATAGAGCCAGCGTAATGGTTGGAGTGTTGGACTGTAACCTGGGAGACCAGAGTTTAAAGCCCCACTCAGCCTAACCTGCCTCACAGTGTTGTGCGGATAAAATGGGGAGGAGGAGAATCATGTCCACCAGCTCAAACTCCTTGGAGGAAGTCTCAGCAAATTCCAAACTTTAACTATGAACTGTATGAAGAACACTCCCCCCCCCTTTGGTCTATCCTGAACTTCCAGCTTCATCAGATGCCCCTGAGTTCTAGAATTACAGGAGAAGGAGGAAAACTTCTTCCTATATACTTTCCCCCACACCATGTGTAGGGAAGTTTGGATGTGTTTAGAAGCTTCGAGCTGCTGATTTAACGTAAGTTAAACCTCTGTTTGTGATGTCTTCTGTGGGCTAATTATGCTACATTGATCTTGATGACCAGGAAAACTGACTTGATCAGTATCCTGGGGAAATGCCTTCCTTTTCTTTTTTTTTAAAAAAATAATCTTTATTGAAATTTCAAACAAAATCATACAGTTAAAATACATACAAACAATAATTTTTAAGCAATAAAATATATAAGCAAAACAAACAAATCATACATACCTCTTTTTACATAAATCTACTAACAAGTATCAAAATCATATATTTAAATCACATAAACTCTCTTAATGTTAATGGCTTTTATTAATTTTATATAAATTCATATTCAGATCAACTTCCACTCGTCATCCTCCTGGGCTAATAAATTCACTTCTTTTTGGACTGGATAATTGCCTTCCATCAGTTGTTTGGTCCAACTGTCACCTGATTCCTGTTCTCCATTTTGGGATCTACCAACATTGTTTAAGCCAGGCATCCCCAAACTTTGGCCCTCCAGATTTTTTGGACTACAATTCCCATCTTCCCTGACCACTGGTCCTGTTAGCTAGGGATCATGAGAGTTGTAGGCCAAAACATCTGGAGGGCCGCAGTTTGGGGATGCCTGGTTTAAGCCATTCTATATGGGATGTGGGTAGAAAAAGACACTTCCTTTAGCCTGTTTGCCCAGCCTAGTAGTTGCCCCCCTTCAAATAGTTCTCATTGCTACTTATTCTCCTCCCCTGCTGCCTACAAAAAAAGTCATGCCTTTGTTGTTAGATTGTAAACATGAGGACAAGGCCTGTATTACTTCTATTTTTTTGTTTAGCACTTAGCAACTTTAGGAATATACAGTAATTATAATACCACCATCTCAGAGGGCTAGTAACTAAGTTTGATTAAACTTCTTAGCCCTTCCAAACAAACAGACAAAAATCCAGCCTGCATTGAAGGTGCTTTGAATTAACACACCTGTGGCAAAGTCGTGTCATTCTTGCAGGTGTCTTGAAGGAAAAGGCAATTGGTGTAATGTAATGGCAGGAAATAGAGGGAAAGTGTACCATGCTTCAAAACAACTGTTCCTTGCGGATGAAGGATGCATACTCTTTAATACAGTAATGTAATATACAAAATAATACTAAAAATGCTTTTCCTTTTTAGCATCATGAGAAGACATTCCAAGTTGCAGAAAATAACGGTCCAGCAGTTGCAAAACAGTGCCCGGGATATAACAGGAAGATCCACAGAGGGAAGCCTGTATGCAACCAGGAAAAGGATGGCTCTGGTTTGCAACACTAGGTGGCAGAGGTGGGATCTTTTCTGCTCTGAGCGCTGTCCTATAAGGCATTGCTTGTTTAAGTACAGTCGCATTTAGTTGGAGCTGCAGGAGAGAGAGAGAGAGATTTTCTCAGGCTGAGACGAGCATCCGAGCTGCACCCTCCCCATCTCCCAATTATTCGAAGGCGAAAGTGTGAGTGAGGTTATTCAGGAATCTGGCCATCCTAGGTCAGCTTCTTTTGTGCTGGATTGTCAAAAGCCTGTAAGAAACGCTGACGGAGGAGACGGCAGGGAGAGGAGGAGGAGGAGGATCGCGTCGTTAAAAAGAAAATAAAAGAGAAGAGTTCAAGAGGAAGAGGAGGCGGCGGCTGATCGACCAAGGCAGAATCATGAGGACCTACTGGCTGCACAGTATCTGGGTGCTGGGATTCTTCTTGTCCCTCTTCTCCTTTCAAGGTAGGCAGTGATTTGTTTCCCTCTTGCTTTGATCCGGAGATGATGGAGAGGGGACCAGGAAGATGGGTTGTAACAGGGAGCTCCGTTTGGTTCCACTTGGTTCTCCAGCCCCTTTTGGAAATGGGAGCCCGGAGGGGGGGGATTGTTTGCTGTTGGCTGTTACAGTTAGAGGGCACCTCATGTGCCTGGCTTGCTTCAGTATGTACTTTGCAAGGGAGGGGGAGCGAGGAGGAGGAGGGTTTGCAAAGGGAGGGGTCAAATGGAGGTGTGCACCTCTGTACCACCTCCAACTCCATCCCGTGTCACTTGGCAGTCTGTGGCATACAGGTGCCGATACTCCTTTTATCTTCTTCCTTCCATGGCAGCTTTGCATATGGAAAGGTTGTGTGTGTGTGTGTGTGTGTGTGTGTGTGTGTGTGTGTGTGTGTGTGTTAGGGGTGGTGGATTTGGGGACCCTATCAAGGCTTAAGTTTCTCTCCCCCTCCCTGCCCCCACCAGGTTATCCCATGGATTCTTAAATATAAAAACCCTCCTCCTTGTAGGACAAAATGGCACTGGAGTAGCCGGGAGACGGAGATGCTCTGGGTATTGATTAGCAGCAAGTGAAAATGGTACGCCAGGTCCTGAGCTGTTTTTACCCTTGGCAATGGAAGGAGAAGGTTGAGTCCCAAGTGGTTACAGGTTACAGTTTTTCAAATGCCTTCCAGGAGAAATGAGGGTTCATAGTTTGGATGGCACAGTGGATGCAGACTCGCACACAAACTCTTGCCCCCTTTCCCCCCAACCGCACCCCATGCATGTGCATGTGTGTGTTTTCTTTTACACACTGCCACACTGTGGTTTGAACACACTAACAGCTCTTATTCCACATATAGAGCCTACATGTACAATTCCATCATGCACACCTTGGTGTTTACGCTTCTCCCTCCCCCCTCCCAACATATGATCCCTCCATTATACATGTCACATATATGCATCTCTTGTGCACTTTCTATCTTCCACCTTCTCATGTGTTTTCCCTCCCTCCTCTCGTACAACTACACAGTGAGCCTCTCTTGCATGCATATCATTTTCTATATACCCAGCATAAATTTCTAGATTGATCCCTCACTCTTCCCCCCCTTAAAAATCAAACTGCCCCATTTCCTCAGCACCTGCCACAGTGCCCTCTTCCTCCCCCCCCCCCCCGCATGCTACAACAGAGCCATACACACACTCTTAGGACATAGCATTCCCCTTTCCCCCCTAACTGGCACTCTCATAATTGCTGTGTTGCTACGAAAGCCTCACACTATGACTGTGTCCTTCTCCTATGGACACTGGCTTCATATGTGTGCTTTTGCTTGTATGTAGAGAGATACATCTCCATCCCCATGAACATACATCTTCATCCTTTCCCAAGCATCCTTCTCTACTATTGCACTTTCTCTCTGCCGCCTTGCTGCGTTGTGCATAGGCACACTTTTCTCTACGGAGCATACATTTTTCTCCCTGGGAAAAATCATGTGTGCTCTGCTCTTTAGAAGCAAACACCACCTTCCACTGAGCAAGGGAATGCTTTCCTCTTCAGCAAATGCTCCCACACAACTCCGCTGTCTGTCGGATTTATAGCCACTTTCAACAGTAACATTCAGTGGTCTGGGGTGAGCTTCCCTCACCTCTGGCACAGACCCATTGAGAATAACACACACTGGCAAACCCGCAGACTCCCAAGGCTTCCTCCTTTTCTTTCACGGATGCCTATTTCCCAGCGAAAGCTACTATACAGAGCTTCCCATTGACAAGCTGCAGAGAGCTGTGATTGGAGGATTCCAGCATTGCAATGTTCGGAGCTGCTTTAACTATTTGCAGTGTTGCTGGCCCCTGGGCTCCTGCCTTGAGCCAGGTGGCAGGAGCTTGGGCATTGCTATAGTCTGCCCTTCTGTTTCACTGTGCAAGCCGAGTCACATTTCTCCCAGCTGTGCCTTTCTTTCCCTGTCACAATTTCCAAAGTGTGTGCATGATTTTAGAGATGTGGAAGAGAAATTGGTGGTGCTGTTGCAAGGGTGTTCAGCAGAAGTTAGCACAAACTGAAATCCTAATTTCTTTGGATGTTTTTCATTCATTCTTTTTCATAAACTCCCTGCAACTCGGATGCCTCCTTTTAGTTCTGTCAATATGCAAATGGAAAAACTGTCTGAAAGGAAGCTGGAAAGCATGAACGTACGAGGTTTCTGTAGCTCCCAGAGCATCAATGTGCAAGGCATTTTATTCTAGCATTTTGTAGCAATCCCTTTTAAGTGGATCACTTGCAGTATGGCTGTTTCCGCTTGCCTTTCAGTATCCCTTGCTAGAGACAGCTAACAAGGCAATGGGGCATGTCATTTTACAGTGGTCCCCAACCCTTTTTATATTTGGATGGAGGAAAAGCTGTCTGTCCTTGGTATACTGGAAATAGAGATGCAGGTTGTTAGGGCTGGGTTTAACTATAGCTGCCTGTTGCTTTGGATTTCTCTCTCTCTCTCTCTCTCTCACACACACACACACACACACACACACACACACACAAGCAAGCTTTGGTTTGCAAGAGAGAGCAAGAGCACTGAGCTCAGGTTTGCAGACACAGCCAAGAGAGAGATTCAAAACAGATATACCAGAATGCAAAACTGGTGATACATGCTTAAGGTCCTCTGCTGCCTTGGCAAAGGGAGAGAAGTGGTTGGCATGCCTCTGCCCTGATAGAAGTGATCTCTTTAAGGGGCTCAGTTGTGCATCACATTGTCCTTCACTTTTTTTGGGGGGGGGGGCTGAAAAAACTGGTACCTTGGACAAGGCTTCAACTTGCTCTTGTGGTTTATTTTATTTTATTTCATGCCACCCTATTTGTATTTAACTGCAAGCTTTCCCTTTTCTCTATGAGGGCATATGGGTTAAGCCAGAGATCCCACTTCCTCCTCTGCTAAGCAGCAGGCCAGCAAATAGAGCCTTGCAAGCCAAAAATCCTTTGGCATGTACTCCTTCTGCTTACCTTTCTTATCAAACCCATGCAGCTCCCATGAACTTCATTGGCTGGGTTGGCTTGGAGTCTTGATGCTTGGCTCATTTGCTCACTAGAGCATATTCTCCCCAGAGATCTGCTTGCAGGCTTCCTGCCAGTTCTTGCTTATTTTAGCTACTTGTTTGTTGGCCATGGGATAAGTGTACTTTGGAAATGTACACACAGCATGCATGTATGTTTATAGCAGTATGCTTTAGAATGTCTAGGCAGTATGCCTAAAATGTGAGCTGCAGGAGGTTAAGCACAGCTCCTGGTTTCATGACTTGTGCATGCATGATGCAATATGCAGTATTGGTAAGATTTGATATACTGTATTTTGGGATGGTGATTGGTAAGATCCTTTCCTTTATGATGTGTGCTCAGATGGTAATGTATGGTAACATGTGAAACAGGCCATCGTACATTTCACATACATGTGATGTATATGTTGTTCAATGGCCATATCTAGTGGAAGTTGCAGAATCACAATGGAACTGGTGGTGGTGGTGTATTTGCAAACTCTGTATTGGCTAAGAAGTAAGATAGCCTGCTGTTGCTCCTTTGGATATACTTTTCCGCCTTGTAGTTTTCAGGTGCTGTCTTGGTTAATGAGATCAGGGAGCTCACCTCAAGCTGGGAAGACTGATGAGAGTGTGTCTCACTTTATTGCCTTCTGTTCTCTTAAGTGATGGAGATGTTCAAAGGCCTAGGTCAAGCCAAGTTTACTTACAAGCTCAGGAGAAGAGGAAAGACAGAGCAGGGCTTTGTACTTTTGTACCAAAACCTTCCAATTCAATATATCACTCTAATAATAATCAAATCTCCCAAGCCACAAAGCTCCTCTTTCAGCCATTTGAGCAACTTCTTGCGTCAAAAATGATCCTTCCACTTGTCTTGTCAGATTCCTATGTGCTACCTTGGGACAAATATTATCTAGGTAGCTTTTAAAGACTCTGCTGCTGAGATCAACATACCAAACAGAAAGTTCCACTGGGAAGCTGTTCTATCTCATGCAGGCTCATTAATTTCAGTGGGGGGAGAGTTGCCTAGAGGAACTCCCAAATGAATTCTGCTCCATGCAACTAATGTGGGGAGAAAGTGGGGTGAAGGCCAACTCATTCAGTGTGTCTCCAGAAAAGATGGATTAGGTGTCAGGAGGCTAAGATGTTAAGCATCTTAGGAATGGAAGCATAATAAGAGTGCAGTGTGAATGTAAAAATCCACACAGGGCAGTTTTTCATGCCCCATCACAGGTGCAACATGCTGAGCTGTGTGATGGCATGGGAAGTGGATCTGCACGGACTTCTGCATGTGACACTGGCATTCATACAGTTCCAGGGACAGGATTTTCCCACCCTACCAACCAGGACCTGGCTGCATTGAATGCTCCCTGAGGTCAGCTCCCACTGAAATAGCTGTAGACTAGCTCCCTAGCCTGTTTTTGTAGTAGGGAATCTCTAAAGACTTCCAGGTTGAAGACAAGTCGGTCCCAAAAGCTCCCTGGGAGATGGTTTCCAAAGTGGTGATGTTGCAAGGACAGGGCTGTAGAATATTATCCAACTTATGGGTCACATACCAGTGGATGGGGCCAGAGCCAAAGAGTGGATCAATGCATACCATCTTTAACTCTCCATGATTGGCTTCGTTCAATCTCTATAAAGTCAGAGGTTTCTATGCCTACATCTTTCATCAAGGCAAGGAAGAGGCATTCAAGGATGCATTTTAGTCAAGCTAAAACACTCAAGGAGGGTATAGAGCGAGGCTGCCAAGTAGTGACCTGGAAGGGGGCATGACTTCATGACAGTCCCAAGGGTCAGATAGAAAGGCCCCAAGTGTGAGGTTCTCTACCCCTACCTTAGGAGGTTGGAATGAAGAGGAGCCCCAGCAGACAGTGAAGCCCCCACCCTTGGCTCCAGAAGAGATGGCTCTGTCTCCTCTTCAGACTGAGATGACTTCTCCCTTGGCGTTCTGTTTATTTTACCATGTCTGTGAGGTACAGGAGGCATTTCAACTCTTCCAGAGTGCACACCTGTGTTTCTACAGCAGTGTCCCTGTAAATGCAAAGCATTACTTCTTCAATGATTGTAAAGCTTCTGTCTTTTCCACACTGGTGCTGCATCAAGAATCCTAGCTCTCTGCTGCTATACAGCACACGTCTTATTTTTGCTTCACACAGAGCTGTCTGTGGTCCTGACCTTCAGCCCTGATCGGCACTTTGCCTGAATAACGCCATGGATTCTAGCCTGGAATAAAAGATTGGTCCAGGCTGAATGTGTTGAGGTGACTGAAGCTTCACTCAGTACAATTTGGGAAGATAGGAGTTTGGGTGTTTTGTTCTTAATGAGGTTTCCCTGTGCCTGTTTTAGGATAGAGGTTGGAGAAATCCTGTTCTGTTCTAAGGATTGTATTAAGGCTCATGCAATTCTTTTGTGTCTTCATTTTACAGTCTGGGGATAATAACATAGATCTAACTTGCAAAATTTCAGTAAGGTATACTTCAGTAAGAGTGCTTAAGATTATTTAGTGTTTTTTTATTCCTCTAAAAAGGCTCAAAATAGATTAGTTTCTATTCTCCCCTTCCACTCTATCTTATCACAACAACTCTGTAAAGCAGGTTAAGGCAGTGGTAATGTACTGACCTGCATGACAGAGTAAGGATTTGGCTTCTTGGCCATAGCCTTAAACACTGGAAATTGCTGTGTAAATATTTGCTAACTTATTGATTGAAATGACCTAGGGAAATACAAAGTTTTATTATTGAAAAGTAGCAGCTGTATTAAAGGTGCTAAGCACAGTGGAAACACATTGTTAGTGAGAGGTTTAGGGTGGTTTCTTTATGTCACCCATGTACACAATCAACATTCACACATGCATGAGCACATGCATACACAGCCCTACCAGGGCAGGCCCTTACAGCAGCCAACTAATCAGGTTAGTGGGCCAAGAGCCTGATGTGGAATGGCAAATTGCCTTTCCTGAAAAGGCTCCCTTTCCCCTTAAAGAAAAATGTGCCATGATTTGATGTGCTGTTCCGACTCGGCCAGGGTGGAATCGCTTTGACAGCTGAAGTGCTCTTCTTGTTATCATTTCATCCAGGAAGGAGAGGGGGGGGGGAAATATATCAGCAACTGCACAGGCTGCTTTGTCCAGCTCTAATAATGAAGAGAATACAGTGAGGGCAGGAGGAAAGCTCTTGGGGTGAGCAGCCCAGACCAAGTTCACTACTTCTATTCAAGATATGGAAGAAGAAGATGACTCGCTGACCCTCCTCCTTTAAATCCCTCCTGAAAACCTACCTTTTTCATAGAAGTCTTTGGCACAACTACTCAGTCCTTCCCAAAACCAAGCATGTAACTCCAATCCATATTCTTCTCCTACCTCTGACTCCCCCTTTTTCCTCCACCCTGTTTCAAATTTTAAATTGTAAGCTTTGTGAAACTGCCATGCAGGTTGATGGTGCTATTATGTACAGTGGTACCTCGGGTTATACGCTTCAGGTTACAGAGGCTTCAGGTTACACACTCCGCTAACCCAAAAATAGTGCCATGATTTGATGTGCTGTTCCGACTCGGCCAGGGTAGAACCTCGGGTTAAGAACTTTGCTTCAGGATGAGAACAGAAATTGTGGTCCGGCGGCGTGGCAGCAGCAGGAGGCCCCATTAGCTAAAGTGGTGCTTCAGGTTAAGAACAGTTTCAGGTTAAGAACAGACCTCCAGAACGAATTAAGTTCTTAACCCGAGGTACCACTGTATAAGTAATAACAGGAATCCATTGCAGGGCAAGTGGGTGTTTGGGTTGGAGAAGCCTCCATTGTGTTTGAGAAGGCAAACAATAGTTCTGTCTTGTTGTTGGCATCGGTCTGTCTTGACAATGGAGTGTGCCTCTGGAGAATCACAGCACCTGCTGTGGCTACAGAGACCAGTAACCTGTTGCTGCTGCCTCCCATATTGTTTTTGCTGCATTAGCAGTATCAAAATGACCTCTCCAGGGTGGAGGTCTGGGCACTGTGTACGTAGGTCCTGGGCTGCCTTGCTGATGTGGTTGAAAGGAAAGCAGAACAATGCATTTGGTGGCAGCTTGCCAGAAGGAAGTTGTGTCCACAGTGTTAAATATGTGGTGACCTGTCACAAGTAGACAAGTTGAAACAAAAATGAAGCTTCCAATTGTTGGACTCCAATTCCTATCATGGCCAATGATCAGGGATGATGAGTGTCATAGTCCATCAATATCTAGAGGGGCTACAGCAGGCATCCCCAAACTGTGGCCCTCCAGATGTTTTGGCCTACAACTCCCATGATCCCTAGCTAGCAGGACCAGTGGTCAGGGAAGATGGGAATTGTAGTCCAAAACATCTGGAGAGCTGAAGTTTGGGGGTGCCTGGACTACAGGCTCCACATTTTAACCTATTTTCATACTATGGAGGGCCTCTTTTCTTTATTGCTGTTGCATGCATCCCATGAGTGACATCTTAATATGTACCAGGAATACATTTCAGGGTTAAGCCCTTCCAAGACCACATGCAGTCCTAAGTCACAACAGCTGAACCTCAGACTTCTTCTGCACATGCATAATACAATGAACTGTTAATGACAGAAAACCATTCTTGACTTTTTGAATGAAATAGGATTCTGAATTGCCCTAATGTAGACTCGAAAGAAAACTGTCCCAGATTAGCTGTTGTCCAATAGGTTTTTCTACCCTTAATGTCCGTTCTGCTTTTGTGAACTGGTTATATTACTGCTTGATTATTTTCTTTCAAGGCTGTTGGTTATAAGTGTTGCATTTTCTAAGATGTGGCAATACAAGGTGTCATATATATTTATGAAAATAGTAGATGCTGATTCTAAAGTATATGTTTTTGTAGCAAAACACCTTTGATTGTGTGTAACTGTGAGATTGTGTCTTAAACTAGAGCTCCCTGTGGAAGAAGATGGATGCTGAAGATAGAGAGGCATTAGATGTGTTTTGCTACAATCTTCGTATTCTCCCTTTGTTATTCTTTTAAAAAAAGATTAATATAATGTACTGCTTTTCATCAAAAATTACAAGGTTGTTCCCCAAACAACATAAATATATTCTCAATAAAACCCATAGATTGAAATACCACAAACAGTAAATGCATCAATGTCAAACCAGGCAATTATTACGAGCTTGGTATTAATGGCCAACACATGCTGGGGTGGACAAGGAGTCTTCAGGAAGTGCCAAAACTCATCATAGTTTGTGCTTGCCTTATTTTGGCAGGGAGGAGCTACGTGCCACAATGCAAAAAGACATTCCATGGCTGTTGGGATGTGGATAGATGCTAGAAGATGGTATATTTGTTGAATATTATCTTTCCTTCTTCACGTTTGTGAGTTCTGCAGAGTGTCATCCCTTTGTAGCTTAAAGGGGGAGCTTAGATAGACTAGTAGTTTTAGCCTTTGAGTTGAAGTAATCCAGGATGCTTTAAGGCAGGCTGGATTTTCCTATTTCCCCTCTTTCTCCCCCTTAAAACAACAATCTCACAGTCTTGTAAAAGATAAAAATAACATTAACTCAATCAGAATATTTGTTGAAGAGTAAAGGATACAGCAGCTTTGTTCAGGAAGACTTAAAATGGTAATTCAGCTACAAAGACATACTTAAACCCACCTTAAAATGTACTCAGATTTGTTTCTTGGGGCTCAGATTTTGTAGATGTTCTCACATTGCTGGCAGATTAGAAAGTGATGGGAAGATGGTGTGCCCAAGCAACTGGAAGAATATACAGCTATGACCTCCCCTGTCAGGACACAGAGGAAGTGTCTCTCAAAGAGTTCTCTCTAGCAAGTTTATAGGAAAACTCCATGAGCGCTTCAGCTCCTATCATGTGCCTATCTAGCAAAACATGAATTGTTCACTTGGCTGCACTTTAAATATCTCACAGCAGGATAGGTTTCAGCAGGCTGTGGAACAACTAAGAGGGTTCCATCTGAAGATCTCAGTCAATTGTCAATTACTGATCAGTGCAACTTGTCCCCTGCTCTGCAAACACTCCCTAATGCCTGCACAATTATGTGCCCCCATAGGGCAGTTGCACCAACACTCCCATTCCAGGATGGAGTCCACATTATCCGTTAGTTGAAACAAATAAACAAACAAAATCCAGCACTACTTTCCCTTACCTGGTACCCTCTGGGTATTTTGAATTACAGTTCCTCTCAGCCGCAGTTAGCAATGTTGATGCTGGCTGAGGCTGTTGAGAATTGTACTCAAAATTACCTGGAGGGCACCAGGTGGAGAAATGTTGGAATCCTAATGCTACTTCACTGGGAAGTAAGCAGGGAAGTAAGTAGAACTTATTTTTAAGTAGACATAGCTAGGATTGTGAAATGGCCAATGGGTATTTCCACTGAGTTTTCTGCTGTGTCTTCAGATGTTTTCTGGCAGTACATGAATTTTCTGCAGGTAACTCTGGTAACTCTGCACATCTAGGAGTTCTTTTCCTTTCTCTGATGTGAATTTGTTTCTGAAACTAGTGTTTCTAGTATAGATGTGTGCACAGGCCCACCACTATAATGCACATCCGATTAACTGTCTTGTTTTTGCTGCAAAGTAAAGAACCAAACTGGGACACGGGTGGTGCTGTGGTCTAAACCACAGAAGGTCGGCGGTTCGAATCCCGGCGATGGGGTGAACTCCCGTTGCTCAGTCCCTGCTCCTGCCCGCCTAGCAGTTTGAAAGTATGTCAAAGTGCAAGTAGATAAATAGGCACCGCTTTGGCAGGAAGGTAAACAGCGTTTCTGTGCGCTGCTCCGGTTCACCAGAAGCGGCTTAGTCATGCTGGCCACATGACCCAGAAACTGTCTGTGGGCAAATGCCAGCTCCCTCGGCCTATAGAGTGAGATGAGCACCGCAACCCCAGAGTCGTCCACAACTGGACCTAATGGTCAGGGGTGCCTTTACCTTTAAAGAACCAAACATACATTTTTATTTTACAAAAAAGTCTAGCAATATTGATATAGAAGCAACATATGTTTTCTTAAATCTAGCAGTGTTAAGTGGCTCTTGAGCAAGTTCCCTCTTTGTATCATTTCACTGGCATTTCCCTATGTTGAAGGAATTTTTTTATTTCTTTCTATGAAACACTGGGGCCTTATTCATGCAATATAACTGTGATGAGTGAAAATTCAATTGCATATCCATCCATCCGCAGTCTGTAGGGATACATATACAGTTCTCTTGATATAGTTAGGAACTCTGGACTAGCAAAATTCCTAAGCACACAGTAGTATGTGCAGAGGCCAGGGGTGGCCCATGCCAGCCCATGTTAGCATAGACAATAGCAGGAGATGACAGAAGTTGTAGTCCAGCAATGCCTGCAGGGTCACATGGTCTGTATAACTCCATTAGAGAATGGAGAAGAATATGATTGGTGTGTTGGCTGCTGATGTCACAGTATGTTCAACTGGGAGAAGAGGGCAGAGAAAGTGCAGTGGCATTCACTCCCCCAGGAAGGCCCTGTTTCATATCTGACCATTTTGATGGGTGGCAGACATTGATGCAGGCATTCAATGTGAGCACACTTGTGCACGGGGACACACACACACACACACACACACACACACACACACACACGTTATATCATGCAAATAGGGCTTGGGTCTGCCTCGGATTTGGATCTAGTTTGTACTTTGAAGAAGGGCTGGCTCTTGTTTAATTTCCAGACCTTTGCTTTTCTTCCTCCAAGGGGATGTGAGGTGAATCCGTTCATGAGCTCCACATTTGTGGCAGCTCTGGAAGTGCTTGCTTGTATTTGTGTGTTTGTGCACTTGCTCTTGTACTTGGGAAGCCGGAATTGCCCTCTAGCTGGGGAACAAGCTGCTGTTGTTTACTACTTTTGGTTGAGGGCATTTCAATTCCAGAAAGATGTAAACAAAATTAGAGAGAATTCAGAGAAGAGCAACAAAAGCAATTCAGGGGCTGGAGGGACTAATTTATAAGGAAGGCTTAGAAATGAGTGCAGATATGCAGAGTGTGAGTAAGTGATGGAGAAGGCAAAATGCAGTAATGATCTCTGTGTTTTTGAATGGTGTGTTTATGTTGATGTTTGTTCAGGGGGACCTGTGAGGACAAGCAGTGGGAACAGGATCATTTACCCCTCTCCCTGAAATGAAAATGTTGGACTGAATGCATTACCTGTCAGCTAAAATGTGGTTTTTCTCTCCCTGCCTCACATCCTCCATCTACTCACCCACTTTTCTTCAGGGCTGTGTGTAAGCGCCATTATTTGTGATATTTGGAATTAAAACTGAGCTAAACCCTGGGGAATATGCTGTACAGAAAAATCCTGCAAGATCCCTGTGAGAGTGGTTTAGATGTCCTGGGTGGCTTTTGTGCCTTTGCTTAATTTTCACACATTCACTGAACTGGAGCTAATTTTCCTGCTCTGGAAAGTAACTGCATTCTTGACTCTTGAGTGCCTTTCTCGTGCTTGCTTCTTATTACTCCTCTGGGCAGAGGGGTCCCTTGAGAATGCCTTCCTCTTACATAGGAACTAACACAAGCTCCTAGGCACCACTTTTCATCCTCTTGCTCATATAGTGAAGATTGAAATCGACAGATTTGTCATCGCCACACCCCTCCCCATTTTTCTTATTTCTCCACTCTTGACTTCAGTTTATTTCATTTTGTAACATTTCTGCATCAGGTTGCAAGTTTTAAAAAGTTTGCAAACAAAACAAAACAAAACCTATGCACAGACATTTTTAATAGATCTGGCACTCTAAAGGTGTTTGGAAACTCAAAATGTTCAGAATTAAATTTGCAGACTTTCCAAACATGTGCACATCTGTGCATTGGGTCCCCTCCGAAGCGATGCCAATCACACATTGGCTATAGAGGGGTATGTCTGAGGCACAGGTCAACATCTAGGAGATAGGACAAGACCATTTTGCATGAGAACTTCTTTGGGACTCTGCAGTGAACACCCGAAGAGGGCTCAGGATAATCAAATATATTTTTACTCCGTGTGAACATGGAAAATATCATTGACTCAACCCATGCTCTTTGTGTTTAAAGAACTTGGTTTGAATGCTAGGAATGGAACTGATTCATTTAGTTATCGTAACGCTTGCTAGAAAGCAACCAGATAAATTACAACAGCTCCTAACTATTGGCGTGGAGGACTGGATTAATCCCATTCTTATCCATCCCAATCTTTCCTGCATTTCTGCAGCTTGGCATTGGTACCCCTCTGCTACACTGGTTGCACAGTTTTCAGGAGCTGCCATGCTGGTCCATCTGTATCAATATCCTCTGGTTACTAGCAGTGCTGAGATAGGTGCCTTGTCCCCCTGCCATATGATTGATCCTCGGTTTCATTCCTGATACTGAGATGTGAAATGCAGCTGCAGGCTTCTGCTTCTAGTGGTTGCAAACTATACCTCAGAGATGAGGAGCCTGTGGTCTTTCAGATGCTGCAGGTCTACATCTCCCATAATTTCTGACCTTGGACTATGCTGGTTGGAGCTGATGGGAGCTTGGAATCTGACAACATTTGTAGGGCCACGGGTTCCCCATCCCTGCTATTGATAGGTAAGAGAGACCTCAGGTCCTGTAACCTAGTTTTTTTTCCCCTCCCCTACATGGGAAGAATAGGCAGCATCTTTTAACTTGCAAATTCAAGCGTATTTGAGTTGGAGATTTTCCAAGCGCAATAAATATGCAATGCCAGTTTTACAGCTGCTTTTCTGGTAGAACTTCACTTTAAATTAACTGTGCCATATATGGCCAGAGTCGGCACTTGCATTCACTGTATAAAATTTTGATCATTCACATTTTTAAAAATGTATCGGAATATCTCATTTATACTCCCTCGCTGAAAATTTCATGAGTTGCTCATTCCCCAGTGTCAGATGTTCAATAAACCTAAATAATGCACCTATTTACATTCTGAGGGCTTTCTATGCAATTGAAAGGACCGAACAAATCATATGTTTGTTTGTCTTAATCAAAAAAGATTGGTTGAGAAATGGGACGGACCCCAGGAAAGCAAAGTGTGTGGTATAAGATGGCATGAAATTAGGGAAGGAGCTCCATGCTGTGCAAGGAGCCTCTTTATTGGCTGGGAGTTCATGATTCACATGGTGAGGAACCAATAGAATGGGTAAGGCAGAATTTGACCCATCTCTATACAAAACTCTGCACTGGTGCAGTGGTACTGTGGAGTATGTGAAGAATACACAAAGTATTAACAGCTATCCAGCTTGTTTTCCAGAAGCAAAGGTAATTGTCTCTGATCAGGGTACCAGAAACAACATAGGGAGCTGAGTCAGACCATTGGACTGTCTAGCTCAGCCATTACGTCAATATTATTTGTTGGAACTGTGTGTGTGTGTGTGTGTGTGTGTGTGTGTGTGTGTGTGTGTGTGTGTATATATATATATATATATATATATATATATATATATATATATATATTGCAGTTTTGAATTATTGTAACCTGACCTCTGATCTCATGGTGAAGGGCAAGTAAAAATCATCATGATCCATGGTTCTTCGTGGTTTCAGATCAGGATCTCTCAAATCCCTAACTTGGAGATGGCAGAGATTGAACCTAGGTCCTTCTGTATACAAAGCAGATGTTCTACTCCTGAACTATGGCCTTTCCTTGAAAGCAAGGTGAGGATAGGGACGGGGAGTGTGGCATAAGAAAAAAAAAATCTATCTCTGTATCAGAAAAGGTCCAAGGGTCCTGTGCCATGGAGCTATGATGTTCTAGCCAAGGTAGAGGCCGACTGGACTGCTGTAGCCCAACAGTGATGCTCTCAAAGTTCATAATTTGCTCTGATCTTTGGAAAAGAAATATGTCCTGCTCATGATGCTCAACTGAATTACAACTTGAGCAGGGGTTTTCCCCAAACCCCCTCTCTAGTTTGAAGCACAGAATATGAGAGAGAGAGAGAGAGAGAGAGAGAGAGAGAGAGATCCTGTGTACCTGCTGTCAAGCTTAGTAGTTTCATGCATGAAAGTGTTTTAACATCAAATCTCTTGCTGAAACTCAGTTTTGTTCCTACATGGGCTACCCAACTGAGCTTTCATATTTTGGATGGGTATCTTATCTGTTCTTGTTCCTTGCTTATGCTTTCATGATTGCAGCCCTTTCTCTAAATCTAACACTTTTTTTGTTTCTGAGTACAGTATGGTTATTTGATTTGTATGAAGTTCTTATTCTTCATGGCTGGTGCTCATCAGTAGAAGATGGGTTTCCCTCCTCCCTACCACCCACCCCCAAATGCAAAGAGAACTCATAATTGCAAGCCCATTCCAAATTGAGCCAAAATACAGTAAGTTCTGCCTATTGATACAGTTTAGTAGACTTGATTTCAGCCTTGGTTGGAGGGAACAGCTTCATAGACAACATACATGACTCCCATGCAGGTTTAGAAATGGCACCACTAGAACTGGAATTAGAGTAGGAGATGCTCCAGGCATCTGGAACAGAACATCTGTTGAAATGCACGGAAGACTTGATTCTTTTTATTTTTTATGAGTTTAAGAAAAAAGCCTGCTGGCTTGGCATGGCTCCCCCCACAGGGACAGACTGTGTGAGCTGCTAAAAAATAAAATGGCTTCTCTCAGGACCTGTCTTCCAGCTGTCCTCAGCTACGATAATAGAAAAATTAACTTTCCCTTCTTTGTTGCCATCCACTGCCCCAGATTTAATGGTTATGAAAGTCACTTGGTTTTAATATTGCTTGTGATTGAGGCATCTGACGGGAGCCCTTGGCTCCTTGCCTTTCCTAGTATCAGACCCTACGGTAACATGCCGGGCCTTTCAAAGTTTAGGCATGGCTATGTTGGAGTGTGAATACATTGCAGAAATCCCAGTTTGTCAATCCAAATGGCACTCACTTTGTGGAAGTGCCTGGGAGCTCTAACTATTGGAGAGGAGAAGGAACCCACCACATGGACGTATGACTCTGGCTGTGAGTCCCTTTAGAGGTTGGAATCCAAATCTACTAGAACTCCCATCTCTGTTTGGACCCAAAATTGACAAAGGATAACTGTTTTCTTGCTCTGTCTCTGTCTTGAGTTTAATCTGTTTTTCTCTCTCTCTCTTTCTGTCTAATGTTGTCAAAAACACTGATGAGTTAAGACTTCAAATTGCATATCATGGTTAAGATGTTAGACTAGGGTGGGGAACTTTTGAGCCTTCAGATGTCAATGAACTACAACTCTCATCAGGCCCAGCAAGCATGGCCAATAGCCTGAACTGATGGGAGTTTTAGTTCAGCAAATACTCTGGAGGGCCAAAGTTTCCCCATACTGAATGTAAAATTTGATGTATATTATATTTTAAGTGATTTTGATTTTGAGTGTGATAACTTTGCATTTAATTGCATGTTTCACTCAGCATTATGTGTAAGTATCCGAACCAGAGATTTCCACTGATCCTTCCATGTCCCCCCTCCTGTGACAATGATACAAATAAATGTAACCTCAATGTGACAAGAAGCTTACATTATAGCTCCTGTTTCTGAAAAGCATGGCCTGCCTTTCCCAAGCTCTTGCTCCCAATGTCTTCCTCCTTGGCACAGGATCCTTGTAGACTCATGTCCTTTATGCTATAATAGTCTCTGGAAACCACAGGAGGGAGGAAATGCTGTTGGGCTCAGGTCCTGCTTGTGGGCTTCCCAGGGCATCTGGTTGGTCACTGTGAGAACAGGGTGCTGTCCTAGATGGGCCACTGGCCTGATCCAACCGGGTTATTCTTTTCTTGTTATGTTCTTATTACCTTGTGCCCTTTGAATGCTGGTGGGAGGCAACAGCTGCAATCAAGGTAAGTGATAGTTTTCAACACAGAGAAACATGCACACAGAGAGGCTGCAGTCCTGTGCACAGTTATACTCCATTGACCACAGTGGGCATAGCCTCTGAGCAACCTTCTATTGGATTCACCCTAATGAAACCAAGGGGTGCAGGACCCCATGGCTTTTTGAATGGGAAAATGGAACCTTAGAGGCTGGGCAATCATTCTCTATTTCAGACTCTCCAGGTAGAAAGGAAGGGATGGGGGAGAGCATGGAAGAGAGAAGCTGTTAATTAAAATACTCCCAATGTCCTAAACTAAATTTTAATTGAATATTCAATATCCCCACCTTGGATATTACAATACAGAGACATTAAACCTGTACACAGTACTCTGCAAGCATACGTGCTGTGCAATAAAAATGTCAGCTGTTAACAATGGTAAAGCATTAAAATCTCTTTTCAGAGTGTCTTCAGTATTATTTGGTGCTGTCAGTTATGTAGTATTTTTTCAACAGTAGAAATATGCCTGAAATGCAGGGGAAGGGTTCTTCATTTAGCAGCAGTGAAAGTGTGCTTATTTCTCTAAATACAATTTGTAATATTTTAGTAAGCCCAAACCTTGCAGCTGTGAATCAATCCACTGAAGGATTTGTGTGTGTGTGTGTGTGTGTGTGTGTGTGTGTGTGTGTGTGGTTTTGTTTTTGTTTTTTACATCTAGGAGACCATTCCACTGCCACCTCCCTTAATTACTGTTTCAGTTTTCAGGTGGCAATTTTTAAAATCTGAAACCCAAGGAAGTTCTAAACTTTTCACTTCTGAGAGGATGCTGCTCATGTATCACTTAGCTCACAGCCAGCCAGCTAGCTGGAAGCGTATTTTTTTCATCATCGAACTAACCTTTGCTCTTGCAGTAGAAGTTGTATAATTTTATGTACTGGGCTTTGGATGGTTGCATAATTGGGGGCATGAAAAAAACCAATGACCTATGTGGCTGTTGGTCTTTGGTTATTCCATTAGTCTAAAGAGGTTTTCATCAATTGCATTCCCAACCCCGTTATTCTGAGTATACAAATCACAGCCCTTGGATAATTGATATTAAAGCATTACAGGACTCTTGCAAGGGGACATCTTTAGATATGGCTACTTATTTGAATCTCATGTTCAGCACTGCAACACGTCCCTTCATTCTCCTCCTGGGCCAGATGATGTGACACACGACTTTGCTAAATGTGTTAACATCGTCAGGAAAAAGTTCATGGTAAGGCTCTTCCTGTTACAGAGTCTGCCTGCGCAGTGGCAACATGGGGAGAGCAGATTGGAAAAGCATGATATCCCATTTTTACACATGCGGCTTCTTGCAAAGCCTTTTAAACATGAGCAGGAGGGTCTTTATTGTAAATTAAATAAACCTTCAGATCCCTGCCGTTTAAATGGGCTGTTGATAAATAGATTTTGTTCTTAGCCATCTTTCACTCTTGCATGCTTGAGAAAGTACCCCTTTGTGTAAATTATCCTACAGCTCTTTAGTTGTACCCTTCTTCTTCTTCTTTTTTTAAAAAAGGTATTTTAGTCAGCTGCCAATTCCATGCATGAATAATCAAACCAAAATTGTGATTTAGAGGAAGTTTATGCAGAGACAATGGGTGACTCAGGCTATCTTGCAGCTGCAGGCCTCCTCCCACCTGGAGCTGATTGACACAGCTAAAATCAACATGCAGGAAGGGATCCAAAGAACTGTGCATCTATCTAGTTCAGCTTGCCCAAGGGAAGCAGCCCAGCAGAGTGCTTTTGAAAAGAAGTCTGACATTTTGGCTGCTCGGGGCGGGGCGGGGGGAGTTATGCAGACCAAATAGTGGACACCTCTAGCAGTTCTTTGGGGCTAAGCCATTAGGATTATTTTCTTCTTCAGAAGATACACAGATCTTACACTGGCCTTGTAAGATCCCTATTTTGGGACATTTTCAGCACTGGAAACCATTTCAACATGGTTTTCCATCAGCAAGGCAGGTTTATCATATAGAAATCCACTGTGCCTCAGGTTTTGAGCAGGCTCCTATAGTGAGATGGAGAAGGCAATTAAGAGGGGGAGAGACTATGGGCCCTGGTAGATACAGCACAGGGACCCAGGTGGCGCTGTGGTTAAACCACTGAGCCTAGGGCTTGCTGATCAGAAGGTCGGCGGTTCGAATCCCTGTGACGGGGTGAGCTCCCGTTGCTTGGTCCCAGCTCCTGCCAACCTAGCAGTTCGAAAGCACGTCAAAATGCAAGTAGATAAATAGGAACCGCTACAGCGGGAAGGTAAATGGCGTTTCTGTGTGCTGCTCTGGTTTGCCAGAAGCAGCTTTGTCATGCTGGCCACATGACCTGGAAGCTATACGCCGGCTCCCTCGGCCAATAATGCAAGATGAGCGGGCAACCCCAGAGTCGGTCACGACTGGACCTAATGGTCAGGGGTCCCTTTACCTTTACCTTTTAGATATAGCATACCCTCCAATATTCTCTGATGAAAATAGGCACATCCTATTCAAGAAGAAGAAGTTATTATTTATACTCTGCCCATCTGACTAGGTTGCCCCAGCCACTCTGGGCAGCTTCTAACCTTAAAACATTAAACATATTTAACATTTTAATACTACCCTAGACAGGGATGTCTTCAGCTGTCTTCTAAAGGTTGTATAGTTACTTATCTCCTTGGCTTGGGAGTCACCTAACTCCATACCCTCCAACATTTCTCTGATGAGAATAGGGACCTCCTAAGGAAAAGCAGGACATTCCAGGTTCAAATCAGAAACCAGGATGGCTTCTGTAAATCCAGGACTGTTCATGGAAAGTAGGAACACTTGGAGGGTCTGATATAGAAGACATGGCCTGAGGGAGGAGAGTTGGAGGACTGAGGGTTAATAGAAGGGAGATGATGGGTAGAGGGGGTGAGGCTGCTAGATCCAGAACATGGCCATTATTCACACCATGCATTTAAAGTGCAATGATACCACTTTGAACAATGATGTGTCTTCCCTTAAAGAAATCTGGGAGCGGACGTTTGTGAAGAGTGCCGAGATTTGTTAGGAGACCTATGCTCCTCTAACAGAACTACAGTTCCCAGATTTCCACATGATTCTTAAAGCACTTGGGGGATTGTGTTGCAACACTGTTTTGCTTAGTACAAACCAGTTTCAGTGGCTGCGTTCCTATGGTTGGTATGATACTTGCATGAATACTTTGAAGGTGCTTCTGCCACTAAGGACTTAATTCACATATGAAGAGAGAATGTGAATGCCGATTTGTTTATTTATTTTGGTGAGGCTTGTATTTTAAAACTTCACAAACTGTGATTTTGAGACAGATAGGTAGCCGTGTTGTATCTGAAGAAGTGTGCATGCACACGAAAGCTCATACCAAAATAAAAACTTAGTTGGTCTTTAAGGTGCTACTGAAGGAATTTTTTTATTGTGATTTTGAGAGTGCATAAGTCTTTGTGAAAATATATTGGATTTTGGCCCCTATTTGCAAACAATTATTTTCTTCATTGAAGATACTCCAGAGCAAATGGCTTGTGCGCTGCAGCTTCACCGGCCTTCAGGGCAAGGTAAATGAGATGCAACCATTGGTTATACTGTATATAATTAACAATCACTGCAACGTGAAATTTTGTTATTTAGGACTTAGAAAATTTGCTGTAGACACTGCAAATACATCTGAATAACATATCCTTGGATTACTCTTAAGTGATATTAGCAGTATAAAAAGCATGTCAAGGTCTTTGAAAAGCAAGCAACATAGTCCAGTTTTTATCTTTCATAGAAAAAGCAAAGTTTCCTTGAATGCTGAATGGGAGTGTGGGATGGGGGTGTTGGCTAAGAAGGGGCATGCTTTTGTTTGGTCCATGCTGGAAGCTGAAGTGCCATCTGTAACATGAGTCATTCCTATTGAAATCTGAACTGGAAGAAAGTCTTTATCCCCAGGTTTTGCTTGTGTTGGCAAAAAGCCAGCCTCTAAAATTTGGAGATTAAAGGGATGTGGCAGTGTGTGCAGGGGAAGACTGCTAGGCCAGGATGGGATGGCTGAGAATGTGGGATGTGATTTGGTAAAACCTAGCTTCAAAGTAGAGCTGACATGAAATTTCTCAGACATATTTCTGTTAAATTTCATATTCCACACCCTTCCAAAGATCACTTTGCAGAAATTTATAGCAATATTTTCTCTCTCTTTAACAAACACCTTGTACAAATAGACCTTGTTAGCTTTGGGAAGAAATCAGAGACTTCTATGTTGTTCTTAGAAGAGATCTTCATTGGTTCAGCTAATTCAATGGCAAGCTGTTCACAATGGTTCAATGCAAAAACCAGAGTTATAGGATCACATCAGTACACCTTTATGTACTTTTGTCTTCTCATACCAGAGGTAAGCGTGCCAACCAAACCTGTTGTTGTAACCTTCTAAATCTAACAAGTCTGTATTTTTCAATATTATCCACTCTCTTAACCAACATAGACAGGACGCCTCATAATATATCCTCAAATCTCCATTGGTTACTGGTTTCTTTCTTGCCCTAAACACTAAGGATCTGACCTTTCAAAGCCCTAAATGGTCTTTTATATTTCATCCTCATGTGAACCCAGCGATTGGAAGGTTCATTTTTACAAGACGAATCAGTTACAGTTCATCCTTTAACAAAACATGCCACTTCACTTCAACTTCATTTTTTAAAAGTTCACCCTGAACACTTCTCCCCTCCCAAGCATTCACAAATTAAGCCCCAAATAAATATGTGACTGTACAAAAGTATTAAGATGTCTGACAGATGGAATGCCAACAGTTTCACCAACAGGTGAAATTTCCTCTGTAACTGTAGTTCCATACTAGTAAAGGCTTGCCATGTTTCATTTGTGATCACCATCCAGCTATTAAAGGCACAAGGCGTCATTCATTTTGCTCCTGCACTTCTCATTTCAAGCTGTCCCTGTTGGAAGAGAGTGAATCTCTTCAGCAGGAAAGATAGAGGAAATGCCTCATGTTCCTTTCTTCTGATTGCTAAGCAACAGTGACTAAGTGTCCCTAGCAACAGCAATGCCTCTGTGTCTGCCTAATAAACTTTCCACATATTGCTTTCTAACTTTCTTTATAAATGTCTGATTGACTTACTTTGTTTTTCATGAAAGCTAACAGTTGAGGTTTCCTGCTGGGTGGCATAGAGAGGGAACAAATGTAGCTGGCAAATGAATCTTATTTCAACACAAGTGACGAGATGGCTTTGGCTGGCACATCTGAGGGCAGAATTCTAGCTTAGGCTGTGCAAGTGTGCGGGAACATCCATATCTCTTCACTCCCTGCTCCTCGGTATCTGCTCCTGAGGCAACTGCTTCTCTGCGTCTAATGATAAGCCTGGTCCTGACCTATAAAAGGACTGCCTCTGTGTCTAGTTGCTATAACAGGGATGGAAGACACAGGAATCTTTCTCCGCCCAGTGGAATCCCCTTCCTTTTGGAGAAGAAAATGTGTGATTTACTTCTAGTATGCATTTAGAATAATAGTTAAGTTTTTTTTTCCTACAAAGGGGCTTTGACAGGCAGCCATATATTAATTCTGGTAGGCTGTTATTTTGTTGTTGCTATGAGGTTTCTGATTTTTTTTGTGTGATTTAAATGATTTAAATATATTCTAAGGGTCTTTTGTATTTGTTAAATGGAGTTCATTGCCTGTTTTTTACAGCATTTTGCATACAAGTGCAGAGCACAAAGAATAGAGTTGAAATAAATAAATAAAGATGGCCAAAAAATTGTCCAACTGAAGTATTGATTGCCTCCGGTTTCAGCATTTTACTCCCTTGGATGCTTTCCGCTGGCAAACAAAAGCTACGGGCTTTGCACATACTCATTCTGTCTTCCTCAAGGACAGCACACTTGACTTGGTTTTTGTTCTGAATTTTGAGTGCATTCTGTTCACGGGCTACTTACTGTCCCTAGAACAGCATGGTGGCCACCTTTAAAGAATTCAACTTGCAGCAGCAGGAACAATCATACCAAAAATACTCCATTATGTCACTGTGCAACTTTTTTTTTTTTTAAAAAAGAAGATGATAAAATAGCAGTAAATGACTGCAGTGTGAGGCACTTTGTAAATGCAAGGAACTATTTATTAACTTTCAACAAATGGTAATGCAATTCTTAGAAATTCAGCATAGTGCTAAGGAAATCGTTCTGTCAAAACAAGCATTTCAGCTTGCCAAATGAAACAATAGAACCTCTCCTCCCGCCATGCACTGTTCTAGGGGGTTCCACTCTACCTACGAGAGCCAAATGGGGAAGTATAGGTGGCAGACAGGGGTGAAGAACCCAGTTACACTAGTAGAAGACATTGTGTTAGCTTCCACAAGCAGGATTCATTCGTTGAATTTGGTCCATTTTTCTGTTCCTTTCTGAGTGGATCTTAGATGTGGATCTAACTAAATTTCACTGTCAATCCCTAACATTTTAGTGAGGGGGCCAGTCCCATACATTTTTACTTAAGATCCAATGCATTTATGTGCACTTAACTGCCATTGATTGCAGTGCTACTGAAAACAAATCCCTTAGGTTTGTGTACAGTATACAGATTTTGAGTCATACACAAAAAATATTAAAAAAAAACAAAACCTACTGGTCCATGAACTGAAATACTTGTGGGTAATTTTATACTTATAGATTTATTTATTTATTTAATGAAAACATCTATGAACATTTCCTCCATAATTTTATGTATTTATCCAGCTGTTCACTGTAATAATTTATTAAACCTGCCTTGGCCATTATTTTTAATGGGGGGGTTGGAAACCAGGTTAAGTTAGTTGCAGTTACTTCTGGGCTAAACTCTTGGACCCATTTTTTGGGGGGGATGTGGGGAGGTAACCGTTCCAAGCTGGCCACCCTCACCATCTCCATGTAGGGTTGGAAAAGTCTCCCTGTCTGAAACCTTGGAAAGCCATTGTCAGTCAGAGTCTTAGCTGCCAAGTATCCCGCTTTTCGCGGGAAACCCCCGGATTTTAATCCATTTCCCACTGTTCTCCCGAATGGAGAAAAATCCCGGAAATCCCCTGGATTTCCTACCTGCCAGGGAGCCTCCATTTTGGCTGCTGCTCTGCCTATGTGTGGGCACCGGAAATAGGGCAGAGCGGCACCGGAAGTCACTTCTATGCATGCATGGCGGCCATCTTGGTGGTGGCCGCATGGCGGCGGCTGTCACCAAGATGGCCGCCACCATGCAGCCACCACCAAGATAGCCACCAGGCATGTGTAGAAGCGACTTCCGGTGCCCACACATGGTCAGAGCGGCCCCGGAAATTGCTTCTACACAACTTCCGGTGCCACCCCGCTGCTGATCCCGCATTTTTCAGCGGGAGACTTGGCAGGTTTGGTCCAAGTAGACAATACTAATCCAGATGAACCAAAGGTCTACCTCAGTATAAGGAGGCAGCTTTCTTTGTTCCTATGTATATGTGTCAACCCAGGGGTTTGTTTGTTTACCCTATGTACATGTGAGCAGACCCACCTCTTTGCCATCTCTTTTTACAGATTTTGGAAGGCTTTGTGGTGTCTTCAAACTGCCCAAGCTTACTTGACCATATTACAAGAGAGGTACAAAAGCACTAACTGCCTCTGTCCTACCAACTGCTAGTCTCTTAACTCCCCCTAGCAGTAAATATGGCCACATAGCAGCAGTAGCAGCAATAGCAATAACAATGCAATATGCATGATGTATAATGAAACTAGCCACTTGATGTAGCCACTTGATGATCCATCAGAGCATTGAGTTTTTCACACCACCCTGCATCTCACTGCCTATTGTTATGTGGATTGGTGGAACTGGTGTACTTTTAAGTACATCCTGGTGTGCGAGACAGGGAAATTAGATAGCAGGTGCAATACAACTTTTCTAAGGAAGCACATAAATACTCCTGATTGCTTCATTATTCAGTTGGCACACTCATTTTTTTCTGGCAGCTTATAGGTGGCTTCCTTTCCCCAGATACCAAGGGGCAGTGCTTCGTTTCTAAAAAAAAAATGTTTAGGGGTACTCTCATTTTCCTACTCAATGATGCCAAATTTAGATTTACAAAATGTTAGGGGTATGCGTACCCCTGCTCCCCCCCCCCCAACAGGAAAAAAGCACTGCTAGAGGTTAGGAAAGGCATTCCATTGTCAAGCTTGCATGCTGGTCTACAACATCCTTATGGCTGGTGAGATAAAGCTCTAATCCAGTAATGATAATCTTCCCACAGTTGTGACAAGCGGTACTAATTTCTATTTGGTAATCTGTGTTTTGTAGTGTTAAAACCCATAATTAACAATGCAAGGAAACCAACTCAAATTGTAACTCCCAAGCCAGGGAGCATCTTTTTTTTCCATTAGTGAGAAGGAAATGTTTGGATACTGACCCCTTTCTATGTTTTCTTAAGTATTACAAGCAAAGTATCCCCGCCCTGAGGGGTTGAGTCCCGACAAATTTCAGGATCAGTACATGGCTTTCCTGCAAGGACAGCTTTTGCCGTTTTGGGCTAGGTAAAAAGGGTTCATCCTCTCAGCATTTTCTCAGCCCATTTGGTCTGAAAATAGCAGAGGTGAGAGAAGTGCATTTGGGGAACCTACAGACAAATCAACCAAGTGGTTCTTGTGCTAAGCATCTTTCAAACGTGATTGGGGTGGAAGTGGAAATAGATGATTCCCTTTCCTTTCCCAATGGACATGGATTGAAGAGTCTGGGTAAAACCATTTCCTCTGATGAAAAGCTTGGCCTGTCCATCCTTATGGAGCTCCTCATCCCGAACACGGAGCAATGGATTCAAGCTACAAGAAAGAAGATTCCACCTAAACATTAGGAAGAACTTCCTGACAGTAAGAGCTGTTCAACAGTGGAATTTGCTGCCAAGGAGTGTGGTGGAGTCTCCTTCTTTGGAGGTCTTTAAGCGGAGGCTTGACAGCTGTCTGTCAGGAATGCTTTGATGGTGTTTCCTGCTTGGCAGGGGGTTGGACTGGATGACCCTTTTGGTCTCTTCCAACTCTATGATTCTATGATTCTATCCCCCTCTCCCTACCCTGGTGTTTTCTGTACCTCACATTGGTCGTACTTTTAGCAGGCACTAGCTGGCAGGGCGTTGTGTGTGTGTGTGTGTGTGTGTGTGTGTGTGTGTGTGTGTGTCACTGAGCTGCCATGAGACACTTGCCGTGGTGGGGATGTGTCTGAGCTTTGATTTGAAATGCCTCCTACAGATCTCACTTCACATAAGACAAGCCCAGAATTCCTCGAAAACATCCTGCTTCAGCTTGGGATTTGTCCAAAGCTGTGCCCCACTCCTAGAGCATGCTGCTGACACAATGACATCTGTATTCTGTCTCCAACTTCCTTGGAGGAAAAGCAGGTTGCAAATGTAAATAATACTAATAATGTGCCACATTTCACAAGCCATTGTCGCTTTATGCCATGATTCATGAAACTAGAAAGACGTTCTATTGAGTATAGGCATCAGTCTGCTTGGATGTGGGCAGGTAAACACATATCGGGAGTGTAGAAAATAATGCTTTTCTGGGTCACACAGACTTGCCCAAGGCCTCTTTCCTGAAAAAAAACAACACTAGGCTACTGGACAATTGATCAGCTGGCTGCAGGGTATAAGTGTCATTTTCACTGTTTTGAGTTAGAAAGCCGATCAAATAACTGTGGGTGTATGCACATGGCAGAATTTGCATACTTCCATATAGGAAGATTGTGGTTGGATATTATATATATATATATATATATATATATATATATATATATATATATCCTGTTTCTCATATTTTAAGACATACCCATAAAATAAGTCATAGCAGGATTTTTAAGCATTCAAGGAATCTAAGCCATACGCTGAAAATAAGACATAGTGATAGGCGCAGCAGCAATGCTGGCCGCTGCAGGAGGAGGAGGAGGGAAAAAATAAGACACCCCCTGAAAATAAGCCATAGTGTGTTTTTTGGAGGAAAAATAAATATAAGACAGTGTCTTATTTTTGGAGAAACACAATACACACACACACACACACACACACACACACACACACACACACACATATATATATATATATATATATATATATATATATATATATATATATATTCTCATAATTGTCTCTGTAGCATGAAGAATGCTGGAGAAGTGGCTAAGTGAGGCAGCTCAGTGCATGATCTCTTGACCTAAAGCTCTGAGTCAGTTTTCAAATGCATGCATATCACTTGATTTCCACATCACTTGATTCTTCAACACTTGAGGCCTGATCTGATTCAGAGTGTTTCTGAATGCTCCCCGCCCCCAAACAAAACTTTCTAGAAAAGTGGGCCACCACCATATCTGCAGTCTTCCTGGCCATGCCAGCCAGGGCAAAATATGGAGGAAGAAGAAGAAGAAGAAGAAGAAGAAGAAGAAGAAGAAGAAGAAGAAGAAGAAGAAGAAGAAGAAGAAGAAGAAGAAGAAGAAGAAGAAGTTTGGATTTGATATCCCGCTTTATCACTACCCGAAGGCGTCTCAAAGCGGCTAACATTCTCCTTTCCCTTCCTGCCCCACAACAGACACCCTGTGATGTGAGTGGGGCTGAGAGACTGCAGAGAAGTGTGACTAGCCCAAAGTCACCCAGCAGCTGCATGTGGCGGAGCAGAGACACGAACCCGGTTCCCCAGATGACGAGTCTACCGCTCTTAACCACTACACCACAATGGAGGCAGCGTTCAGGGTGTGGGATTGCTTCAGAAGCAGGGTTGAGCCAGCCTCACTGCCATCAGACCCAATTTGGGCTCCAGGCTGGTGTGTTGATTTTACTCTGCGATCCCTGCCTCCAACAATGGCCAGTGTGATCATGGCTGCAGGTGCGGCTGTGGCCCTGCTGCTCTGTTAAATCACTATGTTCCCCAGCCTAGGTTAGACTATACATCTATGCTTAATAGCAGTATGGGGGTGGAGTTTCCATTGGAATTGTGGGTGTAGCAGGTAAGATTTGAAAGGTAAAGTTTAAACCTTTCCCCACATTTTAATCTTCCTTGCTGTTCAGCTGCCTGAGAAACAACTGAGAGTGGTGAAAAGGAGACTGGAGTGCAGAATATATATATATATTTGTTTATATATATATTTGTTTATATATATATATATATATATATATATATATATATATATATATATATATACGGAGCCACCCCCCTCCTCCCTGCTGATTGCCTCATCAGTGGGATCAGGAGTGGGCCACAACAGATTACCGTGGGTCAGAAGGAGTCCAGGAGGTACAGTTTGCACACTTCTGAACCAGAAATAGAAAAAGAAGCATGTTTCTTGAAGACTATCTCCAAGAAACATGCCTCTTTTTCTATTTTTTACAGAGAATGAACAAAATCCACTCTAAATATGCACTTTCCCCAGGCTGAGGGACCGTGTCACCTCCTTGAAGTTTCTGGACTTCAAGGAATTTCTGGACTCAATGGACTTCTGGCTTCTTAGACTCTTTTTCTCCCCGCCTGACACCAAAAGGCAAAATAATGTGAGAGAGGAGAACTCATTGTTCCTGTGAAGGCAGACAAATGGCAGATGGACCAGATGTAGATGATTTGATAGAACAGGGGGAGGGATTAGAGCAGAGGTAGAGCAAGTAGGAGAATGCAAGTCCATTCAGTGGCTTTTCTCAGTGTTGACTGGTGAGCTGCTCAGACTAAAGAGGTGAGTCAAATGTGAGAGCTATATAGGCCGTGGTGGATCCCAGTTGGATAGCTGAGTCAGCAAACCATGTCATCCTATAAGGTGAACTTATGCTTGGTTTGCCAAAGAATCAAAGCACTAATGATGCCAGAAGTAAGGTGGCGCTGGAAGTCCATTGAAGAGCCAAGTTTGAAAAACACTGCCCCAGTGTCTTAACCCATTTTATTGCCCCTAGTGTTGTTGTTGTTTAGTCGTTTAGTCGTGTCCGACTCTTCGTGACCCCATGGACCATAGCACGCCAGGCACTCCTGTCTTGCACTGCCTCCCGCAGTTTGGTCAAACTCATGTTCGTAGCTTCGAGAACACTGTCCAACCATCTCGTCCTCTGTCGTCCCCTTCTCCTAGTGCCCTCCATCTTTCCCAACATCAGGGTCTTTTCCAAGGATTCTTCTCTTCTCATGAGGTGGCCAAAGTATTGGAGCCTCAGCTTCACAATCTGTCCTTCCAGGGAGCACTCAGGGCTGATTTCCTTAAGAATGGATAGGTTTGATCTTCTAGCAGTCCATGGGACTCTCAAGAGTCTCCTCCAGCACCATAATTCAAAAGCATCAATTCTTCGACGATCAGCCTTCTTTATGGTCCAGCTCTCACTTCCATACATCACTACTGGGAAAACCATAGCTTTAACTATACGGACCTTTGTCGGCAAAGTGATGTCTCTGCTTTTTAAGATGCTGTCTAGGTTTGTCATTGCTTTTCTCCCAAGAAGCAGGCGTCTTTTAATTTCGTGACTGCTGTCACCATCTGCAGTGATCAAGGAGCCCAAGAAAGTAAAATCTCTCACTGCCTCCATTTCTTCCCCTTCTATTTGCCAGGAGGTGATGGGACCAGTGGCCATGATCTTGGTTTTTTTGATGTTGAGCTTCAGACCATATTTTGCGCTCTCCTCTTTCACCCTCATTAAAAGGTTCTTTAATTCCTCCTCGCTTTCTGCCATCAAGGTTGTGTCATCTGCATATCTGAGGTTGTTGATATTTCTTCCGGCAATCTTAATTCCGGCTTGGGATTCATCTAGTCCAGCCTTTCGCATGATGAATTCTGCATATAAGTTAAATAAGCAGGGAGACAATATACAACCTTGTCGTACTCCTTTCCCAATTTTGAACCAATCAGTTGTTCCATATCCAGTTCTAACTGTAGCTTCTTGTCCCACATAGAGATTTCTCAGGAGACAGGTGAGGTGATCAGGCACTCCCATTTCTTTAAGAACTTGCCATAGTTTGCTGTGGTCGACACAGTCAAAGGCTTTTGCATAGTCAATGAAGCAGAAGTAGACGTTTTTCTGGAACTCTCTAGCTTTCTCCATAATCCAGCGCATGTTTGCTATTTGGTCTCTGGTTCCTCTGCCCTTTCGAAATCCAGCTTGCACTTCTGGGAGTTCTCGGTCCACATACTGCCTAAGCCTGCCTTGTAGAATTTTAAGCATAACCTTGCTAGCGTGTGAAATGAGCGCAATTGTGCGGTAGTTGGAGCATTCTTTGGCACTGCCCATGAGACCAGAATGGCAGATATGGCCCAGAAGAAGGGGAGAAACAACTACCCCATGGGAAAAGGGGTGGGTAGTTGGCAAATACAAGAGAAAAGATGAAATATTAGAAATATTGAAACAACAAAATAGAATTGCCCCTAGTACTGTTCCTCTATTAAGTCATAAAAAGCACATGGGAAAGACAGATGTTGGGAAGGAGCCAGATCTGATCAGAATAATAGGTCTTTTGTGGATCTTCCCATAAGACTCAGACTCCCAAATGGTTCTTCATAAAAGAAACTACTACTTAATGCACCACATACTTAAACTATGGACCTTGCTCCCAAGGGAGGCAGTCATGACCACCAACTTGGATGGCTTTAAAAGAGAATTGGACAAATTGGACTACCACCTATGATGGTTTGCCTGCACAGCCAATGCTTCTGCATGCCAGTTGCTGGAAACCACAAGAGGGGACTCTTGTGCTTGAGTCCTGTTTGCGGGTTTCCCCATGGCATCTGGTTGGCCACTGTGAGAAGAGAAGGGTGGACAAGATGGTCCATTGGCTTGATCCAGCAGGTTCTTTTTACGTTCTTAAGTTCTTCCATTTCTATGAGACCAGAATGGCAGATATGGCCCAGAAGAAGGGGAGAAACAACAACCCCATGGGAAAAGGGGTGGGTAGTTGGCAAATACAAGAGAAAAGATGAAATATTAGAAATATTGAAACAACAAAATAGATTTTTTTTTTAAAAAAAATGCATATGAAGAGCCTAAGGGAAATGGTTTCCATGCTAGTACCAATCAATGCAACCAGGGTCTCAAAGCAGCACACATAGAGAGGACCATTAGTATTTTAACTGCCTAGAGTGGCATTCAGCCTACACATTAAACAGCCACAACCACACTGACTAGTCCAATCATAAGCAAGCAAAGTGGCAAGCCTGTAAGTGAGGGGGGCAGAGAGGGAAGCTGCTGCATCCATAAAGTTGAGAAGTGCTGGCGTGGTGACAAGAGTAGTCCTGGATACGCTAGCAATGACAAATGCAACTTTAACTGTTTTCTTTCTTAAGCGAAGACTTCACATTGGCATTTCTGCCTTCAAACTGAGCTGTGCTAAAGGGCTCCCGGAGCTGACTTCTTACGTCCCACATGCCCCGTGATGTTACAGATAGTCTTTATGCAATTGATCTAACCTCCCATTAGCTTTGGTTGGACCTGTGCCTGAAGTGAAGATTGCAAGTCTGGGACCAATAATATTACTTAATATTTAACACAGGAATGTAACATTGTTTATTAAGAAATAAAAGACAAATCCAGGCCTCAGGCAGCTTGCAATCTAATTAGCCGAGAAGACATGCTGGGGAGCCTTTTTCTCCATAGCATGGAAGAGAATTTCTGATTGTTTTCTGGATGGGTAGTTCTCTTTTTTTTTAATGGTTGGCATCTCTTAGGAGAAATATATGCAGCAGCGCCCTCCCCCAGATGCCTCTCTCCCCCTTTTTCAGGAAGAAACCCCATCCATTCAGCTTCCAAGCATCTCTCTCTGTTTAATTAGATTTGACTTGGGAAGCTTTTACAGGTAATTGCTGTTTGTGGGGAGTCGTGTGGGTCAGATGCAGCTCTCCCTCCCTCCTGGGCTAGCATTTAAATAATGGTATTAATGGCTGGAAATCTATATTTGAGGCTCACTCGTTACAAGAAGCCCACACCACTGGAGGAGGAGGAGGAGGAGGAGGAGGAGGAGGAGGAGGAGGAGGAGGAGGAGGAGGAGGAGGGAGGTTACATCCTTGCATTTCTCAATCATTTTCCTTTATCTGATTTAATTTCCCCCTTACCTTTATGGTACCTCTTTTGACTGATTGGCTGTTTAGGAATGGGAACTGAGAGGGGGAGGGGGGGCCAACTGTAATCTTTACTCTTTGGAATGCTGCTATAGAATGTCAGCACTCTGGTAATAAAATCTGGGCTTTTGTGTACGCATAATTTTGCAACAGAGCAGAATTGGTATGGAACAAGAAGGACGAAATAAAACTGGGTGAAATGGTGATGTTCAGCATCCCTGGCAATTCATGCCATAATCCCCACTCCTCTCCATTTCCTCCTCCTTCCCGGCAGTCAGTCAATAATCTTTGACCACTGGGCATGCTCATTCGTCATGGACGTGCCACCCACATTTACTGTTTCATCTGCCAATCTTTGGGTCCCCAAACAGCTCGGGTGTGGGTGTGATGCCACATGCCCACATATTTTGTCTACATAAGTGCTCACATTGTTAATGTTTTTTATTAACAAAAAAGAAACGGAGCAAATGATCCTAGTTTCCTCTTTTAAAAATAAATGTGTGGGGTGGTTGTGTGTGTCTAGCTAGTGCTGAGCTGAGAACGATCATTTTGCAATCCAATTCTCAGCCCATAAAGAGGTGGGTTATTGGTTACTTTTTTGCGGGGGCAGGAAAATTCTAGTCATTTTGATCAATCAGGACGTACCAGGAAAAGCAGCAATTGTGGTACCGTCTTTCATGATGCATACTGCCATGGCACCCAACAACAGCATTCAAATTCTGCCCCGGTTTTCCCCTCCACTGTGTCAACAGAACAGTCCTATGCTATTGAATGTGGGTTTGCTTGCTGAAGGCACTCCTCTCCGCATATGCCATAGCTCCTCTTGTAAAAAAATTATGCCTGCTGAATATAATCGTCGTGTTAATGGGCTTCTTATCTAAGTGCATGTTTTAAATATGTTCTACAAACTCACTTAACTTGGCCTGTTTTAAGAGAGGGAAATAATAATGCCCAACATGTACAGCAGGAGGGAGAAAAACAACACCGAAGTGCATCATTTAGCATTAACTTGCACAATATGTATTATTACTGTACCTTTTATTTGCACCAGATTCTTAGCTCCCTAGAGAAGTGTGGATTTGCTTCCACAGTGAAGCCCCTATTACAAGTCCAGTCCAGGAGGACAATCTTGCTTAGCCTGGTGCTGTGGTGTTGGGCTCTGGTGTTCGCTTTGCTCATGGCAATATAGCACTACCCAATTGCTATTCTATTCGCCGACATCAGCTTTGTAATTCTTCCTAGGGTGGCATAGCCTGGTGGATTAAACATAGCATTTCCAGTGAAAATGCTTTGGGAACTGAGTAGTGGAACCGCAACTCGGTGATAAAGCCCATACTTTGCAATGCAGTAGGTCTCCATCTCAATCTATGCTATCTCAACATATATATACATAATATTTCATGGACATAGAAGTAATTTTGATCTGCAATATCTGTAGTCCTTTAAGAGCCAAACAACACATGACGCAAATGTGTCTGCACCTGACACACAGGGAGGGCTGGCCCAAGACATTTTGGCAACTGAGGTGAACCACAAAATGTCACCCCCACCCCACCCCCAGCATGAAAAGATGGGGTGAGTGAAGAACAACATCAGAAACAATATGCGGAATGAAGATGTACATCGGGAACAAGGGTGGGAGGAGACCAGCAGCAACTCATATTTGCCAAGAGTCGTAGAGGCGGCAGATCCAGCCTCCAAGAAGTATACCACAACCGTTGCTGCCAATGCAGTGGCAGCAACAGGTGGTGCATTCATCGGGGGGGGGGGGTCAGACCTTCTGCCCCTGTGGATCCTGCCACCTGAGACAGTTGCCTCACCTTGTCTCCTGGGTGGGTCAGCCTGCATGCAGGGCTTAAAAATGCAAATGACATCAGTGGAAGGGTGGAGCTGATGGCTAATGGGATCAGAGAAGGGTCAAACAATTTCTTCTCTGCTGTGCTCCCGAGGAAAGTACCTCTTAGAATCTAGTATTTCCCAGGGGGAGCAGACACATATTGGTGCCAGAAAGGTAAACCCTACTCCCTAACAATCCCATACAAGCTTTAGAAGAGGAATAATCCTCAGGACTGCAGTAGAGAAGAAAAGACTCCATTTTCCCTCTGCCCATCATTTGAGCTCATAAATTCTCCTCCTCCTCAGAAGCTAACATAACTTTTCTCTTTCTTTCTTTCTTTTTTAAAAACCCAAACATTACATGTTTGATGCAAATACACTTTTGGTGTCATGTACGGTATAGTAAGTAAACCTTGGGCCTAGGCGTGATATGTGGCCCTCAGGTATCTTCCTACATCACACACTTTCCCCAGACACACCCCTCTCCCCAGGCCACGCCCTTCACTGGCCCTGGTTCTCACCTTCCTTGAGGGTTCTTGCCTGGCTGGAATGTGTCCTTTTAATATTAATATTTAATAATATTTAATATTAATATTTAATATTATAAACTAACCTTAAGGTGACTTGGCTTTATGGACAAAACTCCCCAGTCAGTAGCTCTTGGCCTTCAGTAATCAGGCATGAAGATGGCATGGAGGGAACCATGAATCTACATTTCCTGCTTTTTCATTTCTTTAGCATGTGTAGAGCAAAAATGGTTTGGAGCAGGTGTGGGACTGTGATACCCTGCACATTTGTTTGCAAAACAACCCCTACTTGCAAGTCGTATTGTGCTCAGATCCTGCTAGTGAGTGTGCCATGGGGATCTAGTCTTGATGAGGTTGGACATGACGCCTTTGTTCTGATGAAGCTTTTTGTGTGTGAAGGCTCCATGCAGTTGGGGTGCCCACACAACCAGGTGTCCAAATTGCATGGAGTTCCTGATCTACAAGCAGCAGCTCATGCTTGGGAGTTATTTTGCAGACAACCAGAATCAATCCATGGACTTCAGAGAGCAGGCTACCATGGGGATGTGAACCTGAAGGTCGGGTGAGAAGCTGACTCCACTCATCCTTCGAACTGTGATTGTCCTTGTTGTTGTTGTTTAGTCGTTTAGTCGTGTCCGACTCTTCGTGACCCCATGGACCATAGCACACCAGACACTCCTGTCTTGCACTGCCTCCCGCAGTTTGGTCAAACTCATGTTCGTAGCTTGGAGAACACTGTCCAACCATCTCATCCTCTGTCGTCCCCTTCTCCTAGTGCCCTCAATCTTTCCCAACATCAGGGTCTTTTCCAAGGATTCTTCTCTTCTCATGAGGTAGCCAAAGTATTGGAGCCTCAGCTTCAGAATGTGTCCTTCCAGTGAGCACTCAGGGCTGATTTCCTTCAGAATGGATAGGTTTGATCTTCTTGCAGTCCATGGGACTCTCAAGAGTCTTCTCCAGGATTGTCCTACCCACAAGTTAACATGTAAAAGAAAAGGCTACGGTTTCATCTGAAATGGAACTTTCAAATCCTGGAAAATTGCACTATTCCTCTAAGTTCGTGCAAGTTTCCCTATTGGTGGAATGGTGTAAGAGGCCTTATTTGGAATGAGGTGATGTGGAAGAATAGGAAGCATTTGTGTTCCCTGTACCTTCTTCGTCTCTTTTATCCTCAGCATACCTGTGACTGCCTGATACTTGGGACAAGTGACAATTACTGTGGCATTACTATCTCCATTATGCCAGCTTGTTACCCTCCCAGTTCAAGATGGGTATTTGGTCTGATATAGCATATGCGCTCCTTTTTGCTTTTGCTTTTTGTCAACAATAAGCAATAGAGCCAGGTGACACAAAACCCAGCATCGATCCACAACTAAGAAATCAGTGGCTTCTGTATTATATAATTATTGATGTAGCTGGAAATTGCCCCGGGCAAAGCACAACTTGCTATTTGTTATGCTGTATTGTCTCTCTAGTATGCACCAGGCCTCTGTGTTCGCCTCTCATGTTCCCATTCCATGTTTATTTATATGGTGTGCCTTTAGCTTTCATGTTTCTCCTGTGAATCCAAGTTGGAAAAACAGCACAAGTCTCATTCAGCAGAGTGATAAAGAAAATAAATTCCTGCAGATATCAGTGAAGCCCCAAGTTGACTACAAAAGAATGTGAGGAAAGGTGAGCATGGGAAAACAGGTTGAAAAGGCATCAGGCTCTTTTAATCTCACCAGGGTCTGGGGAGAGTGCCAGTCATTTAATAGAAATGTACACCTTTAAAAAGAGAGTGAGTGTTAAGAACACAGAGGAGTTTTTATCTCGCTATTTGGATAACATAGCACCCATCTGAGGCCGCTTCCTTACATGTGCCCCCGTGTGATCACTGAAAGCATCGGACTATTTATGGCAAGTTCAAACGGTGAGAGAAAATGATTTTCTTGGGTGGTCACCAGTCCCCTGCTGTGGATCCTTCTTCCTATAGAAAAAAACCCAAGGTTTTCTGTTTTCTTAGCATTGTATATGAAGAAGATACAGTTCACGTACTGGGGAAACAAATGGTAGACAACAAGGGTGTGGTCTTCCTATAGGCACTGTATGAATGAAATACAGGATTAGATAAACTTTGTTCTGATCCAACAGAGCTCTTATTATTACAGGAAGTAAACTTTTTAAATTAAAATTTCATTTTTGTGTATGCCACACTCTGGAGTGTCTGTTACTTCCCCCCCCCCTTTATATTGGTCTTTAGGGTTGCCAGACTCAATAGAGGACAGGACTTCTGTGCCTTTAATTGCCCTGCTCTCTTTTGAGTCTGGAAAACTTAAAGAGAAACCAGCAGACGCTTTGCTTGGAAATTAAACAAAGGGTCTGCTGGTTTCTCTTTAAGGTTTCCAGACTCAAAAGAGAGCAGGGCAATTAAAGGCACAGAAGTCCTGTCCTCTATTGAGTCTGGCAACCCTATTGGTCTTTAGGGATAGGTCAGGTTCAAGCCTGTGGCTATGCCTTCGTTTTCAAGGCACAGAGTGTCCACAGTTTCAGATGACAGACCCTCACGGAGGTGCCTCAGGGTGAGCTTGGAAAAATCAGGCTCCTTCTGGGACTCCTCATTAGCCTTCTACCAGCCATAAACCTTTCCTTCTGTAGCATTCTGCTACCCAAGTTCCCCAAACGGGCCTTGTGAAGGTGACGGAGATAAATCAGATGCAGGGGAGGCCAGGGACAACAGAGGGCCCATTTCAAAGTCTTTTCTGTGTTCCCAAGAACAAAATGGATGCTGTGAACATCACTGTAAAATTCCTCTTGGCTCATTCTATTCTGTGAGGAGGAATTAATACAACAAGTCCCAGCATTCTGGAGGCACAATAGAGGCTGCCAAGAATGATCAGAAACCTCCAGCAATACCAGGAATGCTGGGATTTGTAACTTCAATTCCTGCTGGCTAAACAGACTCGGCCAGGAGGAAATACAGCTGAACACTCCAGCATGCATGGAACATCATTGAAGCTTTCTGAAGCCTACTTTTGTGAACCCAAAGGGAAATTAAAAGATAAAAGGCTTTTCCTGGCCTTCCCAGCCTCCAGTTATCCTCCTCCCTACAAGCCCAAATATGGAAAAGTATAGAAGCTCCTCAAGGAGGGCTAGGAATGTGCTATAATCATGAGCACAAGCTGAATTTTTGGGAGATTTTGCCCCTAGTATGGACTGTGTTTCTGATGCTAATTGGCACTGCTAACGCCTATTTCTCAATATGATGTTATTGCTAGGAGGAAACTATAGGAAGGTTTTGGCTCACTTTGAAAGATTGGGGGGGGGGGTCAATGTCCAATAACAACCATATAGTAAATCTAGAAAAAAACGCAAAATCCACAGTAAAATAAATAAATACCCGTAAGCAAAATACACGAAGTAAGTAATAAGGGTACCTAGTTAATTGAGGCTCCTATTATCTATTTTTATTGCTTATAATTTAAATGTAGGTCTTTGAAGTTGCTTGGGATTAATATGCATAAAGTTGCATATACCTCAATTTGTTCTGAAGCTTGTACTGCACTGAGACCTGCGGGTATAAGGTGGTATATAAATTTATTTATTTATTTAATATAATTGAGGTTGCATTGCATCATGGGATTTATAGGAAAACTATTTCAGTTTCCCTTTCACATGGCTGGCGGCATGGTCTGCATCTTGCCAGTGGATTGCAGCAGAACCCTGAATGAGTTGGAATTGTAGTGAAACACTCAATTTTTAAATGGGTCTTGGTACAAAAGGTGATATCATGCTATTATAGATGAGATTAAACAAATTGGTTTCATGCAAAGGGTGTTTATAGATAATGGTGAGAGAATATAGACATCATGAGAATGCAGAATGAGATGATTAAGTATGTGATACTTGGAGAATACTGAATGAGCACTATAGCAGTGTGAAACTTTTCAGAACCATGTGTGCTGCTCGCTTGATGGCGTATTTTGGTTCGTCTATGATGTGTGGTTTTTTAGAGAACTACTCCTGTCATGCATGGGAGTTTAGTGACTTCTATCCAAAAATGAAGTTACTGAGCCTTCTGCCCATCTGCCCAATACGTTTTGTTCAGAAAGGTAGCCAGATTGGTGAGTGGGCTAGTATTTGTAGCACTTCAGAGAGCAACAGAAGGCAGGTTTTAGCTTCAAGGAAGTATACATTTTACTAAATTTAACCCCATGTTGGGGAGGCAAGACTAACACAACAGAGGAGATGAATGGGAGCTAATATGCTTCTGCTTATTATGGTCCGTGTGTTTGGATTTAGCTCTACAAATATTAATAGAAAGACAGTAACACTCATTTATTTTACAGTCGTTTCCGAATGTGGCTTTTATTTTGTGCAGATGTGCTCACCCTCCACCCCTCCATTTCCCCCACACACACAGCAGTCATGTTGTTCCTGAGAAGTGAGTCTCCTTGACTGTTAGCAACAGAGACAGAAGATGGCCTCTGCTAATTGAATAGATGCCTGCTCACATATCATTACCGTAAGAGCTAGAATGAAAACAACCCGATGTAGTGAATTTAAGGTGCAATCTTTGGTCGTTTAAAGACTTGTGGGCTATAAAAACTAGGTTGCTGTTGACTTCCTCAAAAACTGTGTGAAAAGTAAGTAGGAAAACATCATAAATGTTTTGCAGATGGGACTCAATCACATATTGGGATTTTGAATTTATTTTTAAAGCTTTTATGGTAATTATATGATATTCACTTAGTGAAGGTCATTCTCTCTCTGCTGCTAGCAGCCAAAGAAACGTGCCTGTCAGTCTTTGTGTTCATGGATTTACTTACATATGCAGTAGTGACAATGAACAGCCAGCCACCACTCGGTACACATTTGGGCACACTAGGAACATTTTAAAAAGACGTCCAATGAATCAACCCATTCTCAGAAAAGCGTAAGAAGAGCCTGCTGGATCAGACCAATAACCCATCTAGACCTGCATCCTGTTTTCACTGTGGTTGACCAGATCATTATTTATTGTATTATTTATTTATAAAATTTGTATACTGCCCTTCATCTGAAGATCTCAGGGCAGTTCACAGCATAAAAATATAAAAGGAAAAACAAAAAACAAAATACATAATAAAAACAAGAACAAAACAAACCCACAAACCCACCTCCCACAAATACATTTAGGGCATAGAATGTTAAGCCCTGGTTGAAGTAAAACAGGGAGCCACCACAGAAAAATCCCGTTTTGGTGTTGCCACCCTCCAGACCTCCCAAGGAGGAGGTGCACAAAAGAAGGGGCTCAGATGATGATTGCAGAGTCCAAATTTGTTCATATGGGGGGAGGCAGCCCTTGAGGTATTGTGGCCCTGAGACCAGATGCCTGTGGGAAACCAAGAAGCAGAGCATTAGCAAAAGAACACTCTACCCTCATGTGGCTTCCAGCCACTGGTATTCAGAAGTATTGCTGCCCCCAGCTGTGGAGGCAGAGCATAATCATCACGGCTAGTAGCCATTGCTGCCCCCCCCCTGTGAATTTGTCTAAACTGCTTTTAAAGCTGTGGGATGTGATCCACTGAGAGCAGTCAAGTGCAACATTCCTTGTTTTCCTAGAGTGGACATGCAAGGAAAAGTTTGGTCCAGACAGTCAAAACTTCCTGTTCCTCCTGGCCTGGAGCATCCTTCCTAGCATGTGACTAGTGGGTGGGCGTGACCTTTCCAGACCTGGTAAAAGCTCAAGGCATGTTGCCACTCTCTTTGTCTCCTTTCCATCTTCTTTTCATCCTGCGAACCTCCTGGAATGAACTGCTGGCTGTCAGCCAAGCAGTCCCCTAGGTCATCTCCCTCAAGGGATAAACCTATTACTGTAGTATAAGTTTGTAACAGTAAGCCTACAGCCTGCCTTCAGGGATCACACTGTGCTCTACCTGATTGTAAGTAAAACTACTTTTTATTGCTTATGAATAAGACTGTGGTGTCTTTATTCTTTTAGGAGGGATTCAAAGGGTCTTACCAGGAAAATATTAGAACACATTTCAATCTGGACAACCTAGATTGAATGGCGTATTTTCTTAAGAAACTCACACGAGTTTGCAACTAGTTTTCTGCTGTGCGTGAGAAGGGGAATGTAAACTCTGCTAAGTAGAGAAACTTGCTGGCATGAGTTAGGAAGGATATTAAGAAACAATATATCCTCTCCTGCCACCCTGAAAATTCCCACAAAAGCCATCTAGGTTGGTGGTCATCTCTGCCTTCTGTGGGAGCAATTTCTATAGTTTAACTATGCAGTGCATAAACAAGTGCTTCCTTTTATGTGTCCTCCTAGCTTGATACTCTAACCGAGTGTTTCCCAACCTTGTGCCTCCAGCTGTTTTCAGACTACAATTCCCATCATTCCTGACCACTGGTCTTGCTAGCTAGGGATGATGGGAGTTGTAGTCCAAAAACAGCTGGAGGCACAAGGTTGGGAAACACTGCTCTAACCTTCGTATCATAGTATCATGTTAAGAAGAGAATGGGACTTGGTTTGAGGAGGAAAGGAAGGATCACAAAACAGCCATGGACATCCTGTGGGCAGGGTCCCCCAGTTACATGAAGTCAGTTCTGCTCCAGGTCAAAGGATCTTTACTCTACATCAGTTTTACACACTCTTTTTTTGTAACTGGAGCAGGTCTGGAGGTTAAGTTTTGGGCTGCAACCAGGAAACCAAGGTCAGTGGGTACAGTCCTGGAAAGCTGCATGTGCACACCAGCCCACACACTTCATCTCGGGCTTTAATAGCTTGAGAGAGATCCTTCACTCTGCATAGTGGACAATATGGAATGATGAAGGATTTCAGAATTCAATAAGGGAATGGCGTGAGGTACCGTAAAAGAGCCACTTATCCAAAAAAGAGAGAGGCTGAATTGGAGACTTTCAAATGGCTAATGATTGGTCCCTGCACATTATATCAGAAAAGATTGTTCTGAATTCTCTGGGCCAAGCTTCAGCAAAATTGGCAGCATTGTACAGATCCCTAGGCAGCCACTGCAAAAGGGAAGCTGAATTTTGAGGAATTGTTGAAGGCCTTGCCAGGGAGAGTGTTGTTGTTCCTTTATCTGGATTGAATCTAGGCTGAGCAGTCAATCACTCTTCTCCGTAGAAACCTAAAATTCATTAGTGAAAAGATAAAGGTACAAAAATGTAATTTGCATAATTAAAAAAAAACACACTCCAAATTCGGGAGATCTGCAGGGATCAATAACCCAGAAGACAGACTCACTGAATGATGCTAACTTAGTAGCAGTGTCTTTTATCACACCTCGTATTTATTGAATCAGTTTGAAGGGATAAGCTGGATGTGTGCAGGTAAGGATCAGAAATGCTTTCTTTCTGGTTGAGGTCTACTCATGAGTCTCTTTGGCTGACTTTGGATGTTGTATAACTCACGAGTTTAGTGCTGTTGTACAATATGCTTGAAATTTTGGGATGCAGTACTAAGCACTCTTACCAGATTATGAGTGAACCATGGGCCATGCCATCAGTCTCTTCATAGCAGGCAAAATGTTATTTAACCAGCTAGTGGTTACCGTATCTAGTTGCACATATATCCATATGCTTGTTTGTTTTTAATGGTGCCCCACTCTCTTAACTCTTTGTAAGGAGATGAGGATTGGAAACCTTCCGTGATGCTACATTGAAATAGTCCAGAACAGAAATGGGCTTGAACTGGAATCTGGATAAGAAATAGAGGGAAATCTTTTGGCCTAGTGTCCTCATAACCTAACATTGCAGTAATTCCTCTACCCACAATAAGAAATTACAATCTAGTTCTCTGCCACCTCACTCCAAGCCTAGTTCTCTCTCCAGGAAGCATAAAGCAAACTATGGATAATCACTGAGGAACACAGTGTTATGAAATAGCCTCCTAGCATCAGATTTTGGAGAGGTGCTTCCAAGTTGACAGGGAAACTATATGATTCTTTTTCAGTCGGCTAATCAAAAGCAGTTGCAGTTTCCATTTCAATGAGGGAAGGTGAAATGGTGATAAATACTGAGCAGAAAAAAGTTAATTCATATCCAAGCTCCTGGAGCATTTTAATAAATAATAAGTAAAGCATACAAACAGCAATGCATATTATTGGCCAACAGTGCCATCTTTTCAATGGTGTGGATGTGATACTGCCAAGACAGCTCAAATCTGAACTATGGAACGGAAAGGGGATAATTTGCATCAAAGGCTAATGAAATATTTTATTGGACTAAACATAATTATGCATTTTGTTTATTTCCTGTGATTTCTCTGGGTGGTTGTCTGTCCAGTTATTGACCAGCTTGAGTCCTGCTTAGCTTTCAAAAATTTAAGAACACCATATCCTCTTATCACTCTCTAAGTTGTGGAGTGATTTTGGGTGGATTTGTAATGATTAGCTGCAACTTCCTCATGTCACCTCTGTTTTGGGAACTGTGTCCTGGGCTTTCAACTCCAAGAACTAGTTCAAAAGCAGGCAGCTGCCTAGTCCACCACATACTCAAACCACTTAGACAATGAAAGAACCCCCTTTTTATTTCTATTTTTCAGCACATACCAGTGCTATTTTTTCCCCTAGAAAAAGAGGTACCCAAACTCACCATGAACGCCTCCCTTCTTCTCTTATAATGGCAATGGCACCCACCTGAGAGGTGCCGGAACTGAGTTCTGGTGAGTTCCAACTGAAGATTTTTTTAAAAGCCCTGCATACTACCATATTCAGTGTGGGTGATGGAGAGAAACCAGGCTGGATTTATTCACATTCTAGCTTGGTTTTGTTGAATGGATATCACAAATCAGCTCTTGGGGATTGACTTTTATTATGCGAATAAACCAAGCAATATATCATATGACAAGCTTTTCACTCAATAATTAGTACCTCCACTGATTGAGCAAATTGGCCCTGAGACATAAAAGTGAATTCTTTCACACAGTGTTGAGGCTGTTGTGTTGCAGTTCTGATACCAATTGAGAGGGAGGAAGAGAAGGAGATTGTTGAGCCTCTTCAGGTATCAGTAGACAGAGAATTCCAACGAAAGCAGAAATGGGACTGGAAATGGATAGTGATTGCTTATTTGTCCCATGTCTGGAATTCAAATCAATCCAGTGAATAGAAAGAGTATTCACTGCTGCTGTTCCTTTCAATTAATTAATAAACAACATGCAATTGATGACACACATCCCCCTGACCCACATTTGCATTATGGTTCCCTTTGCATTGATATGAATGGTGTGGAGTCACGTAATGACAATGTAACTTGCACAATTTATGTAACTAAACATGTCAATTACATACGTTACACAATTTCGCTACAGCAGACAATGAGATGGAGTTTTTAGAAGAAGGCAACTTGCAGGAGAAGAGGAGCCGTGCTGCATGCAGTGAATACAGGATGGAGCAGAATACAAAGCCTTCTTAGGTCTCTACTAGACAGTGGCAGTAAACACATGAGAGAGAGAGAGAGAGAGAGAGAGAGAGAGAGAGAGAGAGAGAGAGAGCAGGGGAAATGAACCTGCTACCTTTGCTGCTCTCTGCTGCCTTTTTGTTATCTTCCAACCTTTGGAAGGTGACATCCCAAAGCAGGAAGTTTGAGGCTCTCCACAGAACCCCAATTATGCAGGGTTCTAAAACTCTATTGGAGCTTCCACAGGTCGAAAAGACTCCTGTTTCAGATTGTTGACTTCCATAAGTAGGACATAGACAGAAGCAGCAATGTGGGGGCAGAACTAGTCTTTGTTGAACCTTTCATGTGTGTACTACCATCATTTATGATAGAAGAGGCCTGAAGAGGGCTTCCATCATAAATACCAAATCTCAGGCCCTTGCCCATTTAGATTCCTCTCTATATATTTTTTTCTAGTCTTGAGTTCATTTCTGCACATATCCACATTAGTTTGTGATCATCTCCTCCTCCTCCTCCTTTAAAAAAAGTCATTGTGAAAATTCACCGGCATTTTAGGGTAAATTTCTCCTAATAGACATACTTTTTTTGTGCAATTTTGCTTGATATGCTTTTTTTGCGAAACAATTTAATATAATGCATTTTGTATATTATTTTCACTAGCTTTTTTTTGCACCTTTGCTGCAATATATATACTATTTCATACACATTACTTCACTGGAGAACTGCACTGCAAAATTCTGAGAAGTGCAAATTTTGAAACATGGCTGTTTTTCACATATTGTTTCCAAAAGGGAGAATTGGGTAGGTTTGCCTTTAAATGCAAACTGAACCAAATATCTTGGAGTGAGAGTGAGAGAAAAGAGCATAGCTGCCAAGTTATCCCTTATTTTAAGGGATTTTCCCTTATGCTGAATAGGCTTCCTCGCGAGAAAAGGGAAAACTTGGCAGCTATGGAAAAGAGGGATAAATAGAGCAATGTTGTGGATAAATTATTACCATTGATTAATTTCTGTTTCATTTTGTTCAGTTATTCAGAAATTGTGACATGCTATTGATGTTTTTTTATTATGTATTTTTGTTGTTAGGAAACTAATTTGAATTATGTTCTATGGTTATTATGGATAGTGGGCTTTCTTCTTCTTCTACAGGCCATTATTTTCTTGTGAACTGCTTTAGGCATAATATATGTGGGAAAGTGAAATACAAATAGTGTGTCAGGTAACAGCTGTAGCTCAGTGGCAGAGCATCTGCTTTGCATCATAAGGTCCTAGATTCAATCCCTGGCATCTTCAGGTAGGACTAGGAAAGTGTTGGGACGTGGGATTCGTGATTTCAGCTCTCTTGACATAATATGCTGGAGACAGTTCTCTAGTAACACTTCTTTATTAAAGCAAACAAGACTGAGCTCTGAGGAGAGGAAAGCTACATTTATAGGGACAGGGGACTTGCTAGAAAGGGATACATTTTGGAGGGAACAATATCAGGCAATCACAGTGCTGCCTTTTGGAGGAAACCAATAAGACAGAGGATCCAAATACAGCAGCTAAAATGAACCAATAGTAGCTGTACCTTCTGGAACCAAAAGGCAGTTACTTTACCCTAATGCAAATACAGACAATAGTAATACAGATATAAAATCCTTTGACTCAATACACAACAGAAATAGCCCTACCTGACATATCTTGTATGGCTAGTGCTAGTCAGTGTAGACCAGGCACCCCCAAACTGCGGCCCTCCAGATGTTTTGGCCTACAATGCCCATGATCCCTAGCTAACAGGACCAGTGGTCGGGGAAGATGGGAATTGTAGTCCAAAACATCTGGAGGGCCGAAGTCTGGGGGTGCCTGGTGTAGACAATACTGAGCTACATCGACCAATAGTCTGAATCAGTATAAGACATTCTCCTATGCTCCTTGTATTATCCCTCCTCCTTCCACTCAGAGACACAGACATATGCACACATTGAATTGTTGTTGCCGGGGTTGCATTTTCTCAGGATCATGCCATTTGCCTGGTTGGATAAAAGGACGGTATCTCTTTCTGCACCCCCCAGCAGCCAACACTTTCAGCCTTGGGCAGAAAGGAACATGTCATAATGCACCTGTCCTGTTTTGGATAAAGGTGGAAAAATGCTTTCCAAATCTTCTTGGCTCTCTGAAGAACAGAAATGGAAAGCAATTTATTATTATCCTAGTTTGCCTATCAGTCAGGAGGCAGGAGAGTCAGAATTTGGGTATTCCAGCCAGTTTTCACAATGACTTCTTGTGTGACCTTGGGCTCTTCCATCTCCATCAGTAAATTGGGGGTGGTAATACTTAGCCGTCCTTTTGGAGAATGATTTGACACCTCTGGGTTGAAGGTGCTTGAGGAGTGCAAAGCATTATTATTATTACGATGATCTATGAATGTTATTAATGGGCATGACATTTCCATTCCCCTTTTTAAAAATCCGCTCACGGTATTTGACTCCCTGCAGCCACATGAACTTCTCGGAATGGCAGCAGACACAAGTGCTTTCTTGCATTGGCTTAAAATTACAACACCCTTTTTTCCGTTTCTTCTTTGCGTGCTACAGTCCCTTTATTAACAAGGCCTTAGGGATATCATTTGAGCCAGATCCTGTGGAGTTACAACCACCACCGAAGGGTCAGGCAAGCTGCCTAATTTGAAGTAACATGAACCAATCTGAAACTTGGGTTGACTTTTTGGATTAATTATTGGTGTTCCTTAGATGCCTGGGCCAGCATGATGTCATGGCTGGGATTTAATTGGGCCTGGATATACGCAATGAAGACTCAAATCCCCACTCAACCATTGAGCTCACTGAGTGGCTCAGCCTCAGGAAAAAGTTGTGGCTGGTCCCAACTTAAAAGTGCCAAGGATATGACCACCACAGGTCAGGGCATTGATCCATCGTTGTCATGAAATCCCGGTTAAAGACCAGCATTGCAGGCAGTACATTATTTAGATATTAGATATCTATTTGCGCCAAAGTGATTTCTAGTGAACAAATCATAGAATCATAGAGTTGGAAGAGACCACAAGGGCTATCCAGTCCAACCCCCTGCCAAGCAGGAAACACCATCAAAGCATTCTTGACATATGGCTGTCAAGCCTCTGCTTAAAGACCTCCAAAGAAGGAGACTTGGTAGCAAATTCCACTGCCGAACAGCTCTTACTGTCAGGAAGTTCTTCCTAATGTTTAGGTGGAATCTTCTTTCTTGAAGTTTGAATCCATTGCTCTGTGTCCGCTTCTCTGGAGCAGCAGAAAACAACCTTTCTCCCTCCTCCATATGACATCCTTTTATATATTTGAACATGGCTATCATATCACCCCTTAACCTTCTCTTCTCCAGGCTAAACATACCCAGCTCCCTAAGCCGTTCCTCATAAGGCATCGTTTCCAGGCCTTTGACCATTTTGGTTGCCCTCTTCTGGACACATTCCAGCTAGTCAGTATCCTTCTTGAACTGTCGTGCCCAGAACTGGACACAGTACTCCAGGTGAGGTCTGACCAGACCAGAGCAAATGTGTGTGTTTGTAGGCAGTTGATAAGAAGTTGCAATAAAGCTGGAATCCTTTTGAGTTTTGAGTTCCTCAGTAAACTTAGCATCTTATGTAAAAATGGATTGAAGCAGTGATGGCTGGTGCCCTTTGAAGGAGGCAAGGCAGAAGGCAGGGAGATCAACCGGAATTGGAACCAGTCCATAAAAGCCCAAATACTGCCTGTGAGTGAGTAAGAAGGCAGGTAGGTGGGGGCTGACTGATGGCTGACTGATGTTGGTGGACAATAGGCCATTTGCTTTTATGGCCCAGCATATACTGGTTTGCAGTTTCATCAAGGGCTTCTAGCAGTAGTGGGGTATCTCAGGCCCAGGGGGACATCCCTCCAGCTGTCTCTATTCAGCCTTTGAGACTCTTATCATGCCACACCCCTCACTAAGCCTGCTTTGTACCTTCCTTGTTTTTACCTGTCTGCATTGCGATCCTTCTCTAGACACAGGATAGAGAGGATGGAAGTGAGAGAGCATTTGTAGAAATTAGGCTATAATTTACTTTTTTTGATCCATTCACCTTTTGTCTCTGGCCCCTCCCATCACTGGTGTGTGGCCCCTGAAGAGTTGTCCATTTGAGAACATGAATAGCTGAATGAATTGGGCACAGCACAAATAAGAACACACCTATTGCTTCCTTGTATTGCCAGGGTCCACTGAGTTCACCACTCTCTGCGTTCAGCATTGGCCAATGAGGTATACACCATATAGATAGAAAGGCTTGATTGCTCATACCCAAAGCAATCTGATAACAAGGACAGAATTCCAGGCCTGGTGCAGAATTTATCCCCAGGTTGATCATCTCCCCAACATACATTGTAAAATTAAGAGATGAAGAAGATGTCATTGCTTTGGCTTAATCAAGAGTGCATGTGGAAACCCTTGAAAAAATGACCTTCTATATCTTTCTGCAAAATCTTCAAAAAGAAGAACCTAGTTTGGGTTCTAGCAAGCCAAGCTTGAATGAAGGACCAGAAGGATACAGAGTGAGGATACAGAAAAAGGATACAGAAAAGGATACTATCATTTTAATATCACCCACCCCAGAGCACCAAAGTGCAACTCAGACATTCAGTAACTACTGTAGTTAGATCCATCTCACTAGCTCTCTTTGATTTAATCGCAGTATATACTAACAATCCATGGGTATTAAAACCATATTTGCTGAGATCTCAGAATCCATATAATGAACACATAAACTTTATTTTATTTTATTTGTGCTGCTGTTAAACCTTGGCGACTTACCTTGCATTTTTTATAATCACCATTTATTTGCCTGCCCATCCTATTAAAAAAATAGATGTTTTAACTACGTTTTGGGCATTTAATTTTTAAAGCCCGCAAGATAGCACGGTTCTCAAGACACACTGCTTATATTGGAAATTGGATGGTGCAGCGGGACACAATTGACCTCTGATTTGAAATTTCTAGGGATAAAAGGATGGCTTTCAAATCCTGAGAGCTCTATTTCAACAGAGTGTACTCTAAAAGTTCCTCCACTGACCATGTATATTTTCAATCTTCTGCTGAGTGTACTGCTCTTTGGTAAGGGGCCATTTATAGAAACCTGAATTAGGACCATGTAGCACTTGCAAGTGCAAAACATAAACGCCTTGAAGACTAACAATCAACAGCAAAAATGGCTAGCCTGTGGCCCTTCAGTTGTTCTTTAAACAATCTTCCCTGGCCTTGCTGCCTGGGAGAGTTGTAGTCCTTGAAAAACTGAAGGGCCACAGGATCCCCTTTTCCTGGTCAGTCCCCAACATCTTTGATTAAAAGGATCTCATAAAGACAGTGCTATTTTTCTAGAAAAATAGGTGCCAGAACTCACCACAAACACCTCCCTTGTTGTCTTAGAATGGCAGTGGCGCCCACCTGAGAGGTGCCACAACTGAGTTCTGTTGAGTCCCAGCTGAAAAGAAGCCCTGCTTATAGCTCTGTTTAGATAGATCTCCATTTGGGGAGCTGCTTCCTTTCAGAGTAGACAATGCAGAGCTCAAAGGACCAACCATCTTGGCAGTTACAGGTAGGTAGCCGTGTTGGTCTGAGTCGAAAGAAAATAAAAAAAATTCCTTCAGTAGCACCTTAAAGACCAACTAAGTTTTAATTTTGGTATGAGCTTTCGTGTGCATGCACACTTCATCAGATACACTGAAACAGAAGTATCTGAACAGAAGTTTCAGTGTATCTGATGAAGTGTGCATGCACACGAAAGCTCATACCAAAATTAAAACTTAGTTGGTCTTTAAGGTGCTACTGAAGGAATTTTTTTTTATTTTGATATAAGGCAGATATATTATGGAAGCTCCAAATGTTCCAAATAAAAACATAGGTGCTTTTAAAAGATAACTGATCTTGCAAGCGAGCCTGCAACTTCGGGTTTTGTGTGAGAGTTTTGGCAAAAGAAAAACCATTTATGAAATGGAAGAGGTAAATATATGAGCGTGCTCATCCAGGAGATGTCAATGGCAGACTGCCAGCCAATTATTGTTAGTTAAACACCAGCTCCAACTCCAGGAGAAAAAGCAGGAAATGGAGGTTGTAGTTGTTTCCAACAACAACAAAAAGATAGTTGTTTCCAACAACAACAGGAGGGATATATGTATGTGTATTGGTTGGGGCAAGGTTGGTGTGTTTTCAGCTGCCTGGCCTTTCCAGAGCTTAGGAAGCCGCCTTGTAATTCCCTCACATTTCTGAAGCAAATAAATAAATATTTACCAGGATATTAAAGATTTATTGAAAATGCCGCATATTTAAGCCAACTTGCGGATGGTGAGGGGAGCAAAGAGATGGTGGGATGTTTATTATTTAAACATTAGGCAAGCTCTACATATTTATTTATTCCTCCATAATCCTCTCCGTGTTTTATAAATATTGCAAAAGATCCGTCAATAATATAACATGTTTTCACTAATCCAGCGGAATAATTAGGAAGCGTTTAGGGTAATATTGTTCTGAGCAAATATTGCAGCCGAGAGGCATGACTGGAGCGCAGCGAGGCTCCCTTCACTCAGGGCTTCCTCCAGTGCCTATCAGCATCTATTAGTATCTATTAGCGCTGCCAAGCAATCTGGATCTTCTTCTGCCCTTTTGTAGTGCCTACTTGATTTATAGCAACAAGTTAATTCAGAAGAGAGATAACCATCACAATTACAGGACTATTACCACAGGTTACTTAAGCCAGTGGCTCTTGACTATTCACGCATCTCCATTCCCTCCCAGTCCACTTGGGGGCTTCGTCAATATAGATTTCCAGAGGTGAGATGGACTTCAGAGCAGAAGGGCAGCTTGCCATTCCCTTTCTTCTGAAAAAAACGTGACTGCACATACCATTTGCATCCCAGAAGAGGCGGTTTTGGGGTGGGCACAACCGGTTTGGCCACACTGGGTTCTATCCTGCAGGGGGGGGGCACCAAAACAATGCTGTAGAATGGAGCGTGAGAGACTGGGGGGTGCTAGATTTTAGTGTCGCACAGGGTGCAGCTGAAATATGACAGCCCAAAGTCCTCCAGTGATCCCCGAGTGTGAATATGAACTTTGAATTAGATACAGGTTGTTATTCTTACTGGGCGCTGTGCTATCAATGTTTCCTCATCTCCAAGTGGAAGGAGTAAGAAATAACCTGTGCTCATATGCAGGTGTGGTTGCAATTTGCACATTTAAATTGCAATTGTATTTAAAGAACAATTTGTTCCATCAGTAATGTTTCCCCTCTCCATCCCAGGTTCTGGATAACAAATGAAGGTGGCCTATTACACCAAATACTGCTTCACAGTGTCTGCCACATCATTCAATGACTGAATGCATCAGCTGAGGAGATACAAAAGATCTCCATCTGTGGTGACTCCTTTACATGAGAAAGCCAGTGTGGTGCACCACACAAATTTCACTGCAGGAGAACTGGGGATGGTCAGAGCCTCCTCAACAAGGAAACACCCACACCTTCTAAAAACAACAAAAAATAGCACACAGCACTCAACACTCAACACCTCCCTCAAACCCTCAGACCTCTGCTCCCCCCATAGCAAGACCAAAAGCAATTCAAAGCTAACAAAATGGGGGGGGGGGCAGGGGACCCAGGAAGGTACCTGGGAGAGCCCAAAGAGAGAAGAGGTGTAGATTAGGTTATCTAACACTTAACTCAACACTTTCCCCCATTATTCTTCTTGGCAACCTCCAACCTGCCTTCTCAACCCTTAAAGTGTGGGCCTTGCTAGATGCTTCATTAAGGGCTGAGTAGGAATTTCATGGGCAAGCCCCTGTGACTGTCAACATGCCCGGGAGATGAGAGGGATAGGATGCCACTCCCCATTTATTGCCTAGTTCCTCTGCCTGGATGAATTTGATCTGGTTATCTGGTTAATTAGGTGTGATTGCAGATCCTCTATTATTATATTTGATAAATATAACTTTGTTTACCCATATAATTGTTGTATCTTGAGACTTTGTGTGTGTGTGTGCCAATGTGCATTCTGGTGTATGTGCATAAGTGGCTACACAAGCAACAAAGTGAACATCATCTTGGGGGTAGAGCCATCAGACACGAGCAATTTATGTCCTTCCATCTCTTTGATGCTCAAAGATTCTTTTATTATTGTGAGTATAGAATGGGATGCGGATGCCACTTTTTCTGGAAGGCTTTGTGGTTTTAAAAGCTTTGTGGTGACAGGTTGAAGTTGTGTTGGTTTGTCCACAGTAGACACACAAATACCCATAACACATAAGAGTGTGGACACATAAGGGCCTTCTCGGTAGTGGCGCCTGCCCTGTGGAATGCTCTCCCATCAGATGTCAAAGAGAAAAACAACTACCAGATTTTTAGAAGACATCTGAAGGCAGCCCTGTTTAGGGAGGCTTTTAATGTTTAATATATTCTTTTATTTCATTTTTCTGTTGGAAGCCGCCCAGAGTGGCTGGGGAAACCCAGCCAGATGGGTGGGGTATAAATAATATATTATTATTATTATTATTATTATTATTATTATTATTATTATTAATCAGCCACCAAACTAAAACTCCCAGGAAGATCCACCACAGATGGGCCAATGGGATAAAATGAGATTTTCTTGTCAAGGTGGGATAATATCAACAAGACTTGCCTTCCAATCCTTCCTTATCTTTCATACATTCATTAATAAAAAGTTGCAAATAGAAGAATGAGTGTTCATAGATCAAGGATTTCTCCAATGCAGTTTGTGTTTATTCTAAGACTACCTTTTAATGCCTGTTGTGACTCCTTGCAAAAACCTCTCTTATCATGTGAAAGTGAGATGGAAAAAAATGGCCTTTATCTGATCAAGAATCAAGATTTGGGCCTATTCTTTTTCGCAGTCACTTCCACCACGTGTGGTAAAATGGTCAGCCTGCAGTGTCTTGCCACTGTATCAGCCCACACAGGGAGGCAATTTTGTTTGTGCCGCTGCTCTAGAAGCTGAAATTGATCCATGTCAGTTTTGAGCATCATGCTGTAAATATAGCCCATTGACGCTGATCTGGGCTGAATTTAGTCTGTCACGGAAGATGCACAGCCATACATTTCCCCACAGATTTGGAGTTGGCAAGGACTAAGCTCTCCCCCTCCCCCTCCCCCTTCTCCTCCCCATGGGCGCCATGTACTGCAGAGGTTGTAAAAAATTAGGCACATTATTATCAATTGTAATCCAATAGTAAAGATGAGAAGGGGGCAAGGACAGTGTGAATCTGGAGGATCCCTGGGGGACGAGGTGTCTAGGCTTTGGAAGATGTAGGATAGGATACATTTGTGTGCTTAGTACAGTGGTTTTTTTTTTTTCCTTTTTCCTTTTCTTCTTCTTTGCAGTGTGCTGCTGAGCCTAGATTAATAAAAATGTAGAGATAAGAAACAGAGTTTTATTAAAGTGTGCTCACAGAGCATCAGCGGCCAGCCACTCTCTGAGAGCGTGAGCTGGAAGCCTGCCAGCCTCTCTTGCTTATTTGATGGTGAGTATTGCTTATCATACCTGATAGGAAGGTCTCTCTGAGAAACAGAGGAGCAAACTGGCGGCCACAATATCCTTGATCCCAAACCTGTACCTTTTACACCTGTTTGTGGCATGTTTTGCTCTCCGCACACAGCACAGCATGCAATGGAGATAGCAGAACAAGGTTTTATGGAAGCAATGACTAGTTCTGGGTGTTGTCTTTCTTTGCATCCCACAGTCCTGCTCAGAATGCCTTTGCTGCCTCTTGCCCTCCTCCAAATCTTTACTTTTTGTCTGTTCTGTTTTAGGTTTCTTGCTGCTGGAGCTCAGGGCTAATGAAGAGGGCACCGTTAGGACTCACATGTTTTCTGTAGCAGGGAGCTGCAGGGAGGCATTCAGATCTGCTAGGGCAGAGCCTTTGAAAAGCTGAGCGTGGGAAGTCAAAGCAAGCATTGCTATGAGGAGGAAAATGAATGTGGAAAACCCACCTGTCCCCTGCTCTTCTGCTCTCTCACCTTTCACACACGTGTGCTGTCTCTCACAGACAGACACACATTTTTGCCCACTCTTTTGACTTTCACCTCTTTTTGCATTCAAGCATTTTACATAGTTGATTTTACATAGTATGAGATTCTTAATTTCCAGGTTTTGGGTTTGAGCCGAATGTTGGCCAAAAGATTTCAGCTAGCTAGGGTGTCTGTTCATTTCTTCCCTTACAGTGGTACAGGCGAACCAAAGAACCCGTCGGTAAATGTTTCACCCCCATCGTTCTGCCTGGACACTGAGGTCCAGCACCGAGGGCCTTCTGGTGGTTCCCTCGTTGTGAGAAGCCAAGTTGCAGGGAACCAGGCAGAGGGCCTTCTCGGTAGTGGTGCCCGCCCTGTGGAATGCCCTCCCATCAGATGTCAAAGAGAAAAACAACTACCAGACTTTTAGAAGACATCTGAAGGCAGCCCTGTTCAGGGAGGCTTTTAATGTTTAATAGATTAGTGTATTTTATTTTTCTGTTGGAAGCCGCCCAGAGTGGCTGGGGAAACCCAGCCAGATGGGTGAGGTATAAATAAATAAATAAATAAATAAATAAATAAATAAATTATTAAAAGCAGCTTTTGAAGTCGCTTGGACCAGGAGATGGCCAGCATCACCATGTAAAAGCTGGTTCACATAAGACAATGGCACTGGTTTGCCATACAGTATACCAGGGTGAGGAACATATTTCAGTCCAAGGCCACATTCCCTCATGATAACCTTACCCAAGGCAAGTGATGAACCTGGTGGAGCAATAGAGGAGTGTCTTACCTTTGCACAAGTAATCTCCATTCAGAAAAGCAAAATACATGCTCCCTATTCAGGGACAGTAAAGGGACATGGCAGCACTTGGAGAGGAGCATGGGGTGGGGTAGTGGTGGCTGTTTCGATGGGGGTGGGGAGTCCCAAGAGCTGAATAGAAAGGCCTGGAGGACTGCATTTGGCCCCCAGGTCTGCAGGCCATGTAGTCAACTGTGACTACATCCATACCCTACATTTAAAGTGATATGATAGCACATTAAACAGTCATATCTTCCCCCAAAGCATTCTGAGAGCTGTCATTTGTGAAGGGTACCAAGAGTTTTTAGGAGACCTCTATTCCTCTCCCAGAGCTACAATTCTCAATCACTCCCTCTTCACAGCGAACTCTGGGAATCGGGAAGGGGGGTCCAGAGGTGCCCTAACAACTCTCAGCACCTTTAGCAAACAACAGCTCCCAGAATTCTATGGGGGAAGCCATGACTGTTTTTAGTAGTATCACAGTGCTTTAAATGTATGGTGTGGTTGTGGCCTTTGTGTCTATGGAGAAAGAGGTGTGTGTGTGTGTGTGTGTGTGTGTGTGTGTGTGTGTGTGTGTGGTGTGTGCAGCAGGTAACCATTTCCACAGTTGTGGTTGTTCTTTCTCAAGCTGATTTAATTAAGGAAAGGGAATGGTTGCAGCTGTCCCCGGGTCCAATTCACACAGAAAGGTCTCCACATAGTCACATACCAAACTCATACAGAAAAACCACTGCCAGATTTTTTGTGTGTGCAAACCCAGCTTATAGGACTTCTTTATCATTCTTGGGGTACTCATATTTCTTTGCAGAATAATTCATTGAATGGTTGAAGAATTTGGTAAGATATGTGCATGCACACATACACATATACAGAGACATTTATCCTTTTTTTGTGGCCAATCACATATAAGATATGCAACTTAGGCTTTCAATCTATTTGAGAGAATTGCAGGAAAGAGATGGTATCATATTGAGTCCATTACTGTGAAACAGTTTCTTATCTCCAGTGGTTTAGATGCTTCTGAAAATGGGCCTGTGATGAGTAAATGTGTTTCAGGGAAAATTTGAGTATTTAAACTAGTTTGAGATGGCAGTCTTGGCTGCAAAGTTGGAGAGGTTATGATTCCAGGCAGTTTCCTGAAGAAAACTGCAGTGTTCCAAGTAAGGTGGCTATTGTACTTTTTATCATACATTATTTGTCCCATTTCTACTCTAATTGATATAATCATTGGTACCATACAGAAGTAAAGATGCACTTAGGCTGTGATCCTATGTATGTCCTGAGAGTATGTCCCATCAAACTCAGTGTAGTTTGACCCCAATTAGCTGAATGGATGGTACATCTGTGCTACCTAGAGTGGGGTTCAGGGGTCTCAGTTTCCCCTTGAAGCAATGGTTAGGGATCTCAATTGTGTAGGGCAAGCTCCTTTCAGTGTTTGCTATCTTTTTCATTGTGATAGTCTAGCTCAGGCTTCCCCAAACTGTGGCCCTCCAGATGTTTTGGCCTACAACTCCCATGATCCCTAGCTAAGAGGACCAGTGGTCAGGGATGGTGGGAATGGCATGTTGTTATACTTTTTGTCACTTGAACATTAGAAGAACCTGATCTTGCATCTAGTCATGAATCTGAGCAAAGTATTCTGTTAGCTGCTTTGAGACTCCTTAGGGTAGTGATAAAGCGGGATATCAAATCCAAATTCTTCCTTTCCTTCTCCTCCTCCTCTTCTTCCTCCTCCTCCTCCTCCTCCTATTGACTTTTCACGAAATATGGTGCAAGGCACTCTTTCTTTGGCAAGTTTTTTGGGGTCTGGGAGGCTGAATGTTGTTCCTGGTGGGGGTTATTATTCACAATACATGCCTGCTTCACTATCCTGCCAGGGGAGAAATGTTTTTCTCAGTTAGCTACCTGCCACCATCACCACTGGATCATCTTTCAAAGACTTGTGTTTTTATCTTGTATATTATGGAGTGAACCACCCTGGTAAACAAATTTATTTCATTAATTAATAACTATATATCGGGGGGAGCATTGCATAATAGAGGTGCCAGTTCCAAGAGGCTGTTTCTGTGGTAGTTGCCCACCTAACCACTGAAGATGGGAAAACCTGAAGCAAATCCTTCACTGATCATCTTAATATAAAAAGTTCATTCGATATCACAGTCTCAGGCTACTTAGAAGTTTATAGGTCGAAACCAGCACTTTGAATTGTAAGCAGAGTTTCAGAAAGCCAGTGGAAAACTTTCAAAACACGAAGAATATGTCAATCACAACTAGCCCCAGTAAATAACTCAAGCTATGCAGTAATGCTATTTGGAAATTTTAGTTTCTGGACTTAATGGTCTTATATCTGCCCTATCTTTCTTTAAATGACTACATCTGTTATTCACTTCTAAATGTAGTTGCTGCATTTGGGGTTCCACTTTGCTATATTTGGGAGTCCTGGACTTCTGCACCTAAAGTCCTGACCTGATGGCACCATTGCTGCTGTGTTCACTTCTGAACTCACTCAAGATTCCAAAGATTTTTACAGGTAGCCAGATATCTCATCCATTGCAGTCATCTTGCTTGGATGCTACCAAAGCATGAATCACCATCTTTGTTCATCATCTTTCTCACCATGCAATTTCATTTTAATATATTTGCGTGTTCAGACCCAGAGACCTCCCCCCTAAATAAATTCAGACTTGACTCAAATTTTGGTTTGGTTTTTGGCCGAATTTAGGCCACAACTTAATTGATTTCAGAAAGTGAGTGGTTGCATAGGCTCTGGTTCAACTAGCTCCCTGCACCCTTGTAGGCAGCGCTGACCCAGGGCACCAGTATAGGTCAGCCAAGGGTGAACACCTGGATAGGCGGAAAGCTGGGAACAGGCTATGTCCATCACCCAGATGTCCCCCTGGACTCAGGCATGGGCACAACCCCCTCACCAAACCATTTGAGTCCCTGGATTCCTTTAACAGAATACCCTTCACAAAGGGATGGCAAGAGCATTCCCCCATCCCACAACAAAGGGTGTCGGTTTCCAGGTCTCACCACACTTTGCCCCCCCCCCCTGTTCAGAATGCAAAACTGCAGAAGGTCAGAGGCAGTTGGTACAGCACTTTTTACTTTGCAAAAATGCTTAGACTAAGTTTGAATATTCCTATAAGTCTGCACTATACACTTCATTGCCACCATCATTACCATCTTCTTGAAATCTACCTTCTTCTTTCTTTTATAGCTGGAACTACATTCTTTGAAGTCTGTACTTTTGTCCTTTTGAGGAACAAAAAAGTCAGGTAACTCAGGAGGGCAAGGGATTCTAAGATCAGATAAGTCTGCAAATCCCTTTGTTATAGTTCTAAGACAAAGTTCCAAAGTTCAACAAACCCAAGTGATTCTACATGAATGATTTACCTTGGGTCCCAAATACAGGAAAGTCTTAAACTAATATGCTACAGGCTTACTAGGAATGGGAAGAGCTTAGCTGTCTTATTAAATGTATCCAGTTTTGTTGTATGGCTACAAACACTTTAGCTAAATGTTCTGCACAGGCTCTCCAAGGTAGAGAAGCATTCCATTTAATACCTGTGATGGATTCTCTGGGGAATAGTTTTTCTTCATCTGGTTCCATTAATCTCTTAAGGGACATGGGAAGTAGTGGAGGGGTGGAAAAATTCCAATATGTCAAGTCAGCTGTGACCTCAGTGGGGAAACCAAAGTCGGCTCAGATGAATTAATCTCAACAGGCAATGCAAGAGATGCAGCTTGTAAACCAAACATGATCCATTATATCACTGGGCATCTTCCCTAAATCTTGAATTAAACGTGTATATATTACATCTGTGCTCTCACCAGATTCATCCTTTTTTGGACTACTTATCCCATCCATTTTAGAATTCTTTCTTTCCTTCCTTCCTCCCTCCCTCCCTCCCTCCCTCCCTCCCTCCCCCCTCTTTCGTGTAAGGCTGATAAATGCTATATCCATTTCTCTCCCCTGTGATGATGATGATGATTTATTTATACCCCGCCCATCTGACTGGGTTTCTCTAGCTACCCTGGCAGCTGTCAAGCCACTTGCATAACAGCATTCCAGCTTCTTCCCAAGTAGGATTGCCTTGACTTTCTCCCATCTCCTGTCCACTCCCCCAAATGTATTTGTGCTGACGTGCCCACCGTTCCTCGTATGTAGAGAGGAGATATGATTAGATGGAATCTAATTTGTTTGGAGTGCTCCAACAAAGGAGGGAAATTATTCCACAGCAATATTTGCAAATGCATTCATCACTGAGTCCCAGGCAATCCCTCACCACTAGATGATGACTCTGTGATCTTCAAGAAGGCCTGATTAAAAGGGCTTTCAAATGATCAGACCACACTCTTCCCTCCCAGCTGTTGTTCATCATGCTTGGAGCACAGAAAACCTGCTCTCCTGTTTCTTCTCATCCATAACTAGTAGATTCTCTCTCTCTCTCTCTCTCTCTCTCTCTCTCTCTCTCTCTCTCTCTCTCTCTCTCTCTCTCCTTCCTTCCTTCCTTCCTTCCTTCCTTCCTTCCTTCCTTCCTTCCTTCCTTCCTTCCTTCCTTCCTTCCTTCCTTCCTTCCTTGGCATTCTTATTCTTATAGCATTCTTAATAAGGAAGGAGCTTCTATTGTCCCTATGTAGAATGAAAGAGCCAAGAGCCACAGAGGGATCATGCACATTGTGCATGGAATCACTAAGTATTTGTGTTATGCATTTATGTTTTTATACTGTAAACTGCCCTGTGATCTTTGGATGAAGGGTGGGAATTTTTTAAAAAAATATATATATACAATAAGAGTAATTTAATGCAGATCCCTTTGGGGTTGTCCTACATTTCACACCAAGGGTCAACTCAAAGGAAAAGGCGTAATATGGGCACACATACACATACTCTGCTTCTGCTAAAGTCGTTATTTGGTGCTAAGACACAAAATATAGAACAAGGGAACATTTTGATATGGTCGTTATCTTGGAAAGCCACTTGGACGTTGATAGAAGCAGCTTGTTAGTCAATTGATCATTTTGATAAGTCTGGCTCCTCCTTGATGGAAACATTGATTTGACATTTTGTTTTCTATGAGGCAGACAGATAGAAAGCAATAAAATGGAAAACAGATGGTTCATATTTAGCTCACAGGCAGCATAAGAGTTGCATCAGGGAGAGGACACTGGGCACCCTACCTTGGAGGTGTCTGCAGGTGTGTGTGTGTGTGCGTGTGCATATGCTGCATTTGAAGCATTGAAGCATTGTAGGTTTCCTTGGAGAATGATGCCTTCCTGATCCCACACCAAAAATGAGCAACAACTGTGCATTTGTTGCACTATAAATGTATCATCTGAAAAGGCCTTTAAAAACAGCTCAAGGACTCCCTTGTGTGCCCTTGCAAAGGCTTGATGTGTCCTACTGATCAGCAAGGACTCTCTCCAAACCATTCTCCATGTTTGTCTAGGGGTAATAATTTCCAAGTACACAAGCTGCAGACTGAAGGTGAAGTTGATCTGAGGAAGTTGTAGGACTCTGTGGGGATGGGGCGAATTGGTTCCGCCAGAGCTGAGTTGAAAGATGTGTTGTTAGTATCATATTGTCAGGGCTTGTAAAACATCAGAGGCAGCTAAAGGAACAAAGATATGACACGTTGCACAAGTGTCTCTAGATACACAGCATTACAACAACCAAGTGTTTCTTGTATGATTGTTTTTCTGAGACTGGCCAATGTATGCTGTGCCCCAAATGCTGTGCCTCCTTCTTTTGCTTAGGTCACACTTCTGGGACCCAGAACTCCTATGGATGAGGGAGAAATTCAGTTCAATTCACATTTGCCCTTTCCAAAACAATACACAGACCAAAACTCAGCCATCCTCCTAAGTTTGCAGTTCTCTGTGTTGTAATGTATTTCTCCTGCTAAGTAATCTTTACAAAAATGCACATTCTAGAGCAAAGTGTGCATAAAAATGCATATATAATAAAAATAATAATTTATTATTTATACCCCGCCCATCTGGCTGGGTTTCCCCAGTCACTCTGGGCGGCTTTCAACAGAATATTAAAAATAGAATCAAACATTTATAGTGAAATTGTGTAAAAATGAATTATACTGGGCAAAATTGCATGTATAAATGTATATATTAGGTAAAATTTGCATTTGGAAAATGCAAATAAGAAAAAAAAACTTTGCAAACTGATGTAGAACTGTAGAGAACTGAACAATTGAAAAAAAAAACCTGAGAAACCAAAATTGACAGGTTTGCACTGTCTCTATGCATCTCTCTCTCTCTCTCTCTCTCTCTCTCTCACTCACACACACACACACACACACAGAGAGAGAGAGAGAGAGAGAGAGAGAGAGAGAGAGAGAGAGAGAGAGAGAGCGCCATGCATAACTATTCTTCCTTTTTTGGATGTGCATTTCTCTTTTTCACTCCAACTCATAGTCTATATGGCTATATCAGAACCTCAATCAATGATCCTAAGCATGTTTACTGAGAAGTAGATCCCATTGAATTCAATGGGGCTTACTCCCAGGTAAGTATGGTTAGGCTTGCAGCCTCATTGTTCCTCTTTCTCCACCATAGCACCTGTTAAACTTGCCTCTGGTGTCCTTGAAGCCCTCTCTCTGTCTCCTCCCGCCCAGCTTCTGAATCCTGATTTAGATTGCATGCACGGCTTTTCTGGAAGACTTAATGAAGCTGTCTCTCCATTCAGCCAGGTGGAGGTTCAGTGTCACAGGGCAGGAGATCACCTGACTGAAGGGATAAGAAATGAGGTTTAGAAAGCATCTTGACGTTAAACCAAAAATAAAGCGGTGGAGAGAACACAATAGCGCAATGGTTGCCGGGGCTCTGATATGTCACCTTTCCACAGGCAAATAAGGATAAGGTTAAAAGAACAAACGCCTATCCTTATACAGAGGAGTCAGGTCAAAAGAAAGGGAATGATCTGAAGCACTGAATATACCTGATCTTACAGAACTGGGCTTTAGAAGTATTGATGTTATAACTGGGGGAAATGAAGACACAGAGCAAAACGTACACAGGGACTCAGGCAAGGTAAGGCACATAACATTCAGGCCTTGGAAGTGACCGTAATCACATTAATGGGCAGGCTACGGACAATCAACCATTTTGAACCAAGGAGATACGTAGGTAAGCATTATTTTAAGAGTGATAGCTGCATCTAGCTGTACCCAGAGAATTTTGTCCCATATTTATTTACTGCGGACATAATTTTTCGAAGTACAGCGGCGGAAGAGTTTTGTGTGAAATACAAGGGCCCTACTAACATCGCAATAACATCTCTGATAAAAATTTGTGTGCCCCACTCAACATGCTCATAGGTAGCAAAGCACGAAGCTTGGTGCCAATGGAAAGATATTGTAGCTCCCAGAAAGTCGGAAACTGGATCATAGAAAAATTTAAAGCTTTATGGCACTCACTGGCTCCTTCATATGGTAGGCAGTGGCTCCAGCCGGGTGAAAGATTGTGGCAATAGAGCTATGCAAAACCTCATCAGCACTCTCTGTTTGCTTCTGCTTCAAGTCCCAGAATCTGAAAGTGGCCAGCACAATAAAAACCAACAACTTGAGGTCTGGAAAAGGGAGGTGAATGGAGCTATGGTGATACCTTAATAAGTATGATTAATCTGTGGTCCTTGTAGCACTGAGAAATGGGGCATGCTGATGTGTTCCAACAAAAGCTAAGAACAGAAAGAGAAATGTGCTGGATGAAGGCCCATCTATCCCAGGATCCTGTATTTTGTAGTTCAGCATCCTGTTCGTACAGGGGCCAACCAGATGCCAAAGGGCATTCCACAAGCAGAATCTGAGTGCAACAGCACTTCCCACATTTGATATTCCACCTGGGGTTGAGTTAGAGCAAACTCTGCAAGAATCAAGGGGGATGTGGAGCCTGTGGTCCTCCAGATGTGTTGGACTCCAACTCCCATCAGCTCCAATCAGCTTCATTGCACTCTAAAGTACTGTGAACACACCGTAAATCTATCAATATAGATTTGATGAATTGAAATTATAGAGGAGGAACTTTAGCTCGGTGTGGCACATGTTCTACAGGCAGAAGGGATAAGATTCAGTCCTGGGCATCTCTAGGTAAAAGGATTTGGTGGCTGATTATGAGAAAGACATAAAGAAATCCTGCTGAATCAGGACAATGGCCAATCCTGTCCAACATCCCGTCCCCACACTCAGACTGCACACGGGAAGTTTGTAAAAAGGGCATGAGAGCATCAGAACTCTGCTTACCTGTGATTCCCAGCAACTGTGATTCCCAACACTAGTTGTCACAACTTTTAGAAAGCATCTGAAGGCAGCCCTGTATTCAGAAGTTTTTAATGTTTTTATATGTGCTCGAAGTCACCCAGAGTGGCTGGGGAAACCCACCCAAATGGGTGGGGTATTATTATTATTATTATCATTATTATTATTATTATTATTAGCATTAATACTTTTTCTGGAGGTACTCAGGAGTATGCAGCAATGGCACCTTTTCTCTAGAAGAAAAGCACTGGTTCAAAGTATGGCACTTACTGTAACAACTTCATGGTGAATAGCAGCACTTTTTTCCTAGAAGAAAAGCACTGATTATTATCATGCTAATCATCATAGTCATAGGTAGTCATCATGCTAGTAGCCATTGATAGCCTTTTCCTTCATTAATTTGTCTCATTCTGTTTTCAAACCATCCAAGCTGGTGGCCATCACTCCCTGCTGTAGGAGCGAGACCTTTGCCTTAAAGGCCACTGCCAGGCATAGTAGACATTTCTAGGGTAGATGGACAGGCATTCTGACCTGACATATGGCAGCTCTTTTTTCCCCTGTATGTCAAAGCAAGTTGTGAAGATTCAGTTGAGCCACCTCTCTGATCATTACATCTTTACCTCAGTGGTGGGAGTGGGTTACTTTTTCTCTTCCCATGTCACACAAGGCTGTATTTATAGTTTCTCTTTTGACTTTGTGTGTGTGTGCTTTCTGCCCGCCTGCTGCAAGAGCCCAAGGTGGTTTCATGCCAACTTAAGTGCTCTTGATTTATTGTCTGAATGCAGGTTTCTCAGGGCTTGCGCGAGCCGCTTTCCCTTAGCTGCTCACCTCTATAGGGCAACATCAGCTGCTTATGGAAATTTCCTTTTGTGTCTTTGGATGAATGGCGTGGACCTTTTGTCCCTCCTGCCAATGTAGGGCAAGGGAAAACAGCATCCTGGGGCACAAAGGAGTCCCAGGGGAAAGCTGAAATACAAGGAAAGAGTCTGCGAAGCCAAAGAAGGACTGGTGGTCCATTGATCATAGGTAACGTTACAAACATACATGAGGTGCTGCTGGAAATTTTATGTAGTAGTAGGGAATGCTTCTTCTTTTTTTAGGACCAATCAGTGGTCCTATTAGAATGCAACACTTTAAAATAAAATAAAATACACATAGCTTTAATATGGAAATAACCTGAAAGATTCTGCAGCCACAGGAACACCCATATCTGCTCCCTGCTGCTTCTTTTTTAGCCAGTAGTATAAAATGCCTTCCAAAACAGTATCATCTTCGCCAGTCTCTTCTGTAACAAAACAATGGAGTGAATTTGATGGGGGAAAGAGCATCCTAATGCAACTCATCCAGCAATTCTATGTTGCCTACTCATGAAGTTCAGATAAATAGGGGAAATGCCCTGCCATCAGAAGACCTTAGCTTGCATTCTCGTTCTCATTCTCTCCCACTCCCACTCCCACTTCTTCTCCCTCTCCCTCTCCCTCCCCCCCTCTATGTATGCATTTTCAGGCATCCTGATCCCAAGTTATGTAGGGCTTTAAAATGGCTTCCAACTGATGACTGTTACCCACCTGGCCCACAATGTTTCAAGTGCTTACCATATTAAATGACTGAAACGTCTCCAGCTTTGTAGGCTCTGACTGTATGCTCACATATAGTAAGTGGAGCATGTCTTGGGATGCTGCAAGGCATGCACTAAATTCTGGCTAAACTCTCAGCTGTGAAAAGCTTCCTTTTAAAACAACATGGTGCTGCAGATAGGTGCCCATATGAACAGCTAATTCAGCATAGCTGACACTGATGGGCAGTGTCTCTGTAGGGCTTTAGGCAGGGGTCTCCCCCAGCCCTATCTGGCAATGCCCAGAACTGAACCTGGGACCATTTTCATGGCACTTCCCCATTCCTAGTTCTTGTGTTGTGTTTGATGACAAAGGTGGACTGTCTCATATGATATGTTAGATTTCAGAGGGTTTCTGGTTCCAAGGGAAAAGAAGAACACTATGCATTATTGTGCTTCCTTTTAGTGAAGAGTTTCATTTGGGGTTCAGTGGTGGCTCTTTTCATACTGATGCCACCTTGAGTCCCATCAGGCTTGACCCAGGAGTGGAGCTGCGGCCAGCTAGTGGTTTTCACCCTCCTGCTCCCTCTCAGCTGGCCCAGGGGAAGCCCTAAAGGAGAAGGAGCTGCTGTCACTGGCACCCCAGCCAATATCAGAGACGAGGCTGAGGAGTACTGCTCTGATGAGGAATGGTGCGAGCACCCCCCTCCCCCTGCTCCTGACCAGGATCCTGAAGCTGCCCAGGAGCAGTGGAGCGGTATAGATTTGGAACAGTGGTTTGCAGAGTGGCATAGTTCTGAAGTGGATGCAGAAGTGGGTGGAAACCTTAATTGGGAACACCTTCATTCTGAGAATGGCTGCTTTGTTCTTTTGCTGTTATTATTAAAGACTCTTTAAATGGTAAGTGACTCTTTTCACTTTGTCTTTCTTATCTACGGCCAAAGGGGGGCGGGGGGGAGTGAAGCCTGGCAGCCCTGAAGTCTGGGCCCAGGTGCCTTCCCTCGATGAGGGAATCTGGTTGTGACCCCTAAAAAAAGTGTGCCCCCCCACTACACTTTACACTGCTTTACAAGCAGCCATATACAAGACACAGCTCTTTAGGGCAGGTCTAAAATCATGGCCCTACTACATGTACTACATGATTATGCCCTACAAATGAGTATTGCATACACCTATATGGCTACTGTGATTGACAAATGTGTTTAGATCTACTCCCTCACTTGCATTGTGGATAGCACATTGCAGTTTGAGAAAACACCATTCTCCCCCTTGTAAATATGCAGTGTGATGTATTTGCAGTTTGGCAAAGCGTTTAACCTGGATGTTCCTGGACTGTGCAAGCTGCAACTGTGTGGCTTTGCAACAGTTTCACTCCACCTGCTCCTACCAGCTTCTGCCAAATGATTAACTGTCTCTAGTGGGATTCTGTTCAGTTACTCCTGCTCTATTAGCTGTGACAGTTAAACACAGAAAGGAAGAACCCGCTAGGTGTGCTGTCGTACAGGCTCTTGGCTGCTGTGCTGCAAAGGGCACTCGACCTTTTTCTTTCCTCCCTGTGTTCCGTTCATGCATCTGAGATCCACTAGCACCTGTGGAGCAGCAGATGGACTACAATCCACTAGAGGGCAGTGATAGCCATACCTGCAAGTGTGTGCGATTTGTAGGGCAGAAGGACTAGAAGTGTCTCATTTTGCATCTTAGCAGGATGGCTCTCTCCCCCACCCCCACCCCATGTGCCCTTTGCAATCACTAATTCAAAGGGAAGGAGAGGTATTACTGCCAAGGAATGAAGTTGACTGCTCAAGCCAGTGCATGCTGAAATGATGGAAGAAATAGTCTCTCAAGTCATTTTGTTAGCTCTTGATATCTGCCAGTTCTGGTGAGAGAGATTATTCCATCGGAGAAAGAAGCATGACCAACATGACTGAAGTGGAAGAACATAGTTCCTGAAAAGCTTAGTTGAGCATAAGAAGCTGTCAGGCCATGGGTCTATCTAGCCCAGTGTCATTGACAGGAGCTCTTTGGGGATGTGGATAAGAGTCTCTCCAGCCCCTACTAGGAGATGCTGTGGAATTGAACTCAGGACTGTATGCAGAACATGTGCTCTGCCACTAAGCTGTAGCCCTTGGCCCAAAATATTGGCTAGCAGAATTTTTTATTATTCAGAAATATCTGCAATCTCTGAATAAACAGAAATCTTTTTCCTCTCTCGGTCCATGCTGCCCTAGACAGTGCCCAGCAATTGCAGAGTTGCTGTGGATGGAGAATTCAGTTCTTCTCTTTCCTCCCTGTAGTCTGCCTCTCCGCCGTGTGAATTTTTTTCATAGAGATTGTTGATGGAATCTTTCAAGGAGTTGGAGATGGCGTTTATAAGTAGTCCATGTTTCACAAGCGTACAGTAAAGTTGGTAGTACAATAGCTTTGTAAGTAAGCATTTTGGTTTCCCTGTGAATGTCAAACACTCTGTGCTTCAATTGGGAGAAAGCTGCGCTTGCAGAGCTCAAATGATGGTGGATTTCAGCATCGTTGTTGGCCCTTCATGGAAAGATAACTGCCCAGGTAGGAAAAGTGATTGACATTTCCCAACCTTACACCATTAAGTTGGCATAGTAGGCCTTCCAGAGTGGATATAGCCCACCAAAATACAGACAAATAACTATGCCCCATTTCTGTGTGTTCTGGGAACCCTTAATCTTCACTTTTATAAAAGGGAAATGTCTAAAACTTTTTGTTGCTGTTGCCAGAATTGGATGAATGGGAGACCCTTATGAGGGATGAAGCCTACCCAATTTTGGCAAGATAGCTGTGGTAAATTTCTCACAATGGGGACCTTTACAGTTTGGGATGGGTAAAAAAAAGAGAGGAATGACTTAATTTCAGAGTTTGGTGGGCAACTGTTCTTAAAGTTGCAGATACGCGAGAGGTTTTCTCAGGTACAAAAACTGCCAAATTTCAGACAAATAGACCCAGGTGTTTTTGTGCCAGATACTTTTAAATCTGATTGAGAGGGGAGAGCTGAAAGGGAATTACTTTCCTCCCTGTGATTTTGTTGCCAACAATCTTATTATGAAAATGCCATACATCATAAAGGTGCCCCTAGGAAAATAACTTGGAAAAGTTCAAAAGGATGAAGACAGGATCTAGGGAGTTGTGCTGAATGAGAAAAGCAGCTCCAGGCTTGTGTGCTGGTCAATCAGCACCAAAAGCCACAGAAACTAAATTCAAACTTGATTTGACAGAAGCAGATGTGTAGAAATATGATCCAGAGGCAGAAGGACTAGAACGTCCAGCTGCTTCGAAGCAAGAACTAGCAAAATAGTTAGGCAAAGAATTATAGATCACCAAGAGACAACAGGAATGCTTAAGGTGCCCTGACTACAAAATTATAGAATCGAGAGATATATAACTGCACCGGCAGCATATCTCTTTTTTCTTGTATCCAAAAATGCAAGAAGGGCTTTTACACTTGTCAGAAGCTCGGCTTTGCCCTCGCCGGTCTTGGAAGGATCCTTTTAAAAAGTCCCATATCACCAGAGAATTTGCGCCTGTCCATTGGGGGATATAGGAAGCCTCAAAAACATATTTTTTAGATGTCCCTTTTACGATATGGCACGTGGAGAAACCATTGACCCCCTGCTGGTGAGGCTTGCTCTTCTCCTGTTAGGCAAGGATCACAAGACGACCCGGATGGTCACCAGATTCTGCGCACAGATCTGTAGGCAACTCTGGATCATTTCTCTATGGTAGTCTATCTTAAAGTTTTTATGTGTTTATATGCCTACCACATTTTAAAACTTAAAACCCATTGTTGTATATTGTTTTAAATGTTTGTTTTGCTTTTGGGATTGTAGTTCCATTTGTGTTTCACAAGCTGGTCTCTGACCGTAATAAATGTCATGTTCATGAACTAGCAAAGAACACATAACAAACAAGAACCCAGTAGCACTTGAGAGACCAACTAAATTTGTTATTGGTATGAGCTTTCATGTGCATGCACACTTCTTCAGGTATCGTGCATGCACACGAAAGCTCATACCAATAACAAACTTAGTTGGTCTCTAAGGTGCTACTGGAAGATTTTTTTTTTTTTTTTTTTACTATGGCAAACCAATACGTGCTATACCCAATATGCCAGCAAGTTTGGAAAACTCAGCAATGGCCAGAGGATTGGAGAAGATCACTCTACATCCCAATCCCAAAGAAGGGCAGTGCCAAAGAATGCTCCATCTACCACACAATTGTGCTCATTTCACATGCTAGCAAGGTTATGCTTAAAATTCTACAAGGCAGGCTTAGGCAGTATGTGGACTGAGAACTCCCAGAAGTGCAAGCTGGATTTCGAAGGGGCAGAGGAACCAGAGACCAAATAGCAAACATGTGCTGGATAATGGAGAAAGCTAGAGAGTTCCAGAAAAATGTTTACTTCTGCTTCATTGACTATGCAAAAGCCTTTGACTGTGTCAACCACAGCAAACTATGGCAAGTTCTTAAAGAAATGGGAGTGCCTGATCACCTCATCTGTCTCCTGAGAAATCTCTATGTGGGACAAGAAGCTACAGTTAGAACTGAATATGGAACAACTGATTGGTTCAAAATTGGGAAAGGAGTACGACAATGTTGTATATTGTCTCCCTGCTTATTTAACTTATATGCAGAATTCATCATGTCAAAGGCTGGACTAGATGAATCCCAAGCCGGAATTAAGATTGCCGGAAGAAATATCAACAACCTCAGATATGCAGAGGACACAACCTTGATGGCAGAAAGCGAGGAGGAATTAAAGAACCTTTTAATGAGGGTGAAAGAGGAGAGTGCAAACTATGGTCTGAAGCTCAACATCAAAAAAACTAAGATCATGGCCACTGGTCCCATCACCTCCTGGCAAATAGAAGGGGAAGAAATGGAGGCAGTGGGAGATTTTACTTTCTTGGGCTCCTTGATCACTGCAGATGGTGACAGCAGCCATGAAATTAAAAGACGCCTGCTTCTTGGGAGAAAAGCAATGACAAACCTAGACAGCATCTTAAAAAGCAGAGACATCACCTTGCCGACAAAGATCTGTATAGTTAAAGCTATGGTTTTCCCAGTAGTGATGTATGGAAGTGAGAGCTGGACCATCAAGAAGGCTGATTGTCGAAGAATTGATGTTTTTGAAATATGGTGCTGGAGGAGACTCTTGAGAGTCCCATGGACTGCAAGAAGAGCAAACCTATCCATTCTGAAGGAAATCAGCCCTGAGTGCTCCCTGGAAGGACAGATCGTGAAGCTGAGGCTCCAATACTTTGGCCACCTCATGAGAAGAGAAGACTCCCTGGAAAAGACCCTGATGTTGGGAAAGATGGAGGGCACAAGGAGAAGGGGATGGCGGAGGATGAGATGGTTGGACAGTGTTCTCGAAGCTACGAACATGAGTTTGAGCAAACTGTGAGAGGCAGTGGAAGACAGGAGTGCCTGGCGTGCTCTGGTCCATTGGGTCACGAAGAGTCGGACACGACTAAACGACTAAACAACAACAACATGGCAAACCAACACGGCTACCTTCCTGTAACTAGACAAGAAGCCAGGTGATGATACATCATCATCCCTTCCCAAAAGCAGTGTGGTCTAAAAGCTCTGCTGAAATGATTCCATCTGATTAAAAGCTACGCCTGTCAATCACAACAGAGCTCTCCTCATGTTTTCCTTATATGTCAAGCTTTGATTTAAATGTTTCATTTTTGCAAAAATGCTGCCTTATGCTCTCTCTCTCTCTCTCTCTCTCTCTCTCTCTTCTTCAACATTTGAACTGGGGATATTCAAAGGTACTCCAGTTCTGAGTGCTTCAGAAATATCTCACTTCAACTCAGAGCAGGACTTCTTCATATTACCTTAAAGAGGCAAAGGAAATAAAACCTATGTAAATTGCTTTATATCACCCTGCATGCAGATTTACAGATCTACACTACTTGGGAAGTCATAGATTTGGATTATGCTCCCAGTTAAGCAAAGCAGAGCAAAACACTGGCTTAGTTGTATATGGGGCTATTTGTACATCATTCACATAAAACTGTCTCATATGCAGTGGGCTACTCCATCGACACAGTGTACAAGTGTTTTATATTCTGCCTTGGCCCTGGCTCTCTGCAGCTCTTTCAACAATATACTCTGAAATTATATCCATCTCTTATATGTCTCTGTTGACTTTAGTGATGGCACACTAAAGAATGAATTGGCCCCTCAGTGTGCAGCCTTTGACTGTATTTTGTGAATTTCTCAATGGCCATTGTTACTTCTTTGTCTGTGGGAATAACTGTCGCCTTCCCCTCCTCTTTGCTCCGTTAATCAATAGTGTCTCTACAGAGAACAGACTTTCCTATACAATGCTGTGTCCCTCATGCCATCTCTATACTGGCGGCCGGGGGGGGGGGGATTAGGCATTTCCTGCCCTCTGGAAGCAATAACAAACAGACAGGAAAAGTCAGAAGGGGAAAACGCTGTAGCATGGACAGATGATAGCAAAGACTGGATGTTTATGCCAGAAGAACAGTGCACTCCCATAGTGTGTTGGTTTTTGAACCAGTGATATGCGACTTCAAATGTCAGCGTAGCCATAAACCTAATGGATAGCCTTCCTAGGGAAGTAGTTTTCTCCCTGCCTCAGTTCCTTTACTGTAAAATGTCACCAATGACAAGGTTGCCGTGGGAAGATGAATGAGTGATTTAGTGCTTTATAAGCACTTCATAACGCTGTGGTAATCATAAGCCTTCTGTTTATATGATTTTGAAAGCCTTCATCTGATAGGACTGCGATGCATTTTTGAAGATGCACAGAAACAAGCAGCAGAACATGACTCAGAGCCAACTGCAAAACAAAACAAAACACCACAAACTGGCTAATCAATATAAAACATACTAAGGTGCCATGTGCAAATCAAGACCTGGTAATAATGTTTTGCACATTGCACATTAGTATGTTTTTTGTTTGAATGGTTAGTAGTCTATCTTTACGTCATTATTTCAGTAAATTTGCTTTTATATATATATCAAGGTGCCCCACGATATTCTTGTAAAGAAGCTGGTAAAATGCGGGCTAGACAAGGCTACCATTCAGTGGATTTGTAACTGGCTGACTGACCGAACCCAAAGGGTGCTCATCAATGGCTCCTCTTCATCCTGGAGAGAAGTGACTAGTGGGGTGCCACAGGGTTATGTCTTGGGCCCAGTCTTATTCAACATCTTTATCAATGACTTGGATGATGGGCTTGAGGGCATCCTGGGCAAGTTTGCAGATGACACCAAATTGGGAGGGGTGGCTAACACCCCAGAGGACAGGATCACACTTCAGAATGACCTTAACAGATTAGACAACTGGGCCAAAGCAAACAAGATGAATTTTAACAGGGAGAAATGTAAAGTACTTGGGCAAAAAAATGAAAGGCACAAATACAGGTTGGGTGACACCTGGTTTGAGAGCAGTACATGTGAAAAGGATCAAGGAGTCTTGGTAGACCACAAACTTGACATGAGTCAACAGTGTGATGCAGCAGCTAAAAAGAGCCAATGCGATTCTGGGCTGCATCAATAGGAGCATAGCATCTAGATCAAGGGAAGTACTGTAATAGTACCACTGTATTCTACTCTGGTCAGACCTCACCTGGAGTACTGTGTCCAGTTCTGGGTACCACAGTTCAAGAAGGATACTGACAAGCTGGAACGTGTCCAGAGGAGGGCGACCAAAATGGTCAAAGGCCTGGAAACAATGCCTCATGAGGAATGAGCAATGGATTCAAGCTGCAAGAAAGAAGATTCCACCTAAACATTAGGAAGAACTCCCTGACAGTAAGAGCTGTTCGACAGTGGAATTTGCTGCCAAGGAGTGTGGTGGAGTCACCTTCTTTGGAGGTCTTTAAGCAGAGGCTTGACAGCCATCTGTCAGGAATGCTTTGATGGTGTTTCCTGCTTGGCAGGGGGTTGGACTGGAGTCTTCCAACTCTATGATTCTATATTTATTAGCCAGTTTATGGTGTTTTATTTTGTTTTGTTTTGTTGTACTACTATTATTGTCACCACATTTGATACTTTGTGTATATTGTCAGACCCAACTCCAGCCATACAATAAACATGTGCGCATCTCGAAGAAGAAAGAATGAATTTCTATAGCCTGGTGAATATGAATTAGTACCAACAAAAGAGGAATGGCAGGATATCTCGAACTGGCAAAAATGCTGGAGACAACCAAACCAAAAGTTCAAAATGGAGTGGGAAATTTATAAAGAATATTTTTTTTTTTAAAGTGTCCTCAAGTTAAAACTTGGACATGCTTCAATTTTCGCAAACCACAATATGGATGATAAGTATAGTATTCAGATAACAGAAGAAATGGCAAAATGATTAAAGAAGCAGTTTATTAAACAGGTAAGACAGACTTGCTTTGAGGAAGACGAAAGTCTATTAGGGAAAATAAGGAATTGGGAATTCAGAACACGGTAGCATAAGTTCTTTTGTAAGAACGTATGGAATTGTGGATGTTTATCATCATCATCATCATCATCATCATCATCATCATCATCATCATAATTTGTGTTAATTTCTTATGTGTGTTTGTTAAGTAAGAAAACTAATGAAAAGCATATTTAAAAAATTGTTTACTTACAAACTCCTCAAAAGTCAAATGAATAGATTCTCCACACAGAAGCAAGAAAAGACAGGCAGTGCAACTGAGTTTTAAAAATGGTAAAAGTTTCTAAATTTTTTGTATAGAAACATAAAGATGGCTTGTTAAAGCCATGTGGTCTAAGCTTGGAGCATCAAGCTCAGACATCCTTACTGGAAAGGGATCACATGGTGGAAAGATAATGGAGGAAAATGGGGAAACAAAGAGTTTTTTATCCCTTGCTCCCAAGGTGAGGGGGGTGACCTAGCTAAGCCTGGCAGGACAGCTTACTCTATGGTCTTAACCCCTTCATGTATTTATAAGAGTTAAGCATGTTGGCTAAATGAGGCTGGACATATCCTACAGTTTTACCCTTAGCTGTTCCATGAGCCAGGAAAGCAAGGTGAACACCTGGACACTGTGGAGAAGCAAAGTAGAAAAAAAATCCTAGGGGCTTGCTCCTTCACAGCATGCTTCTTCCATGAGTGTGTGGAGGACAGAAGAAAGGCACTCTATGCGTGCACAGAGGAGCATCAATATTTACATAGCACAATGCTCACCTCTAGCACTGAGCCTTGGCACGAATTGGAAACAGTACTTAAAGTTCTCAGGGAAAGCATGCGGCTCCTTTTAATTAAACAAGACCTGAAGTATGGCCATATTGACCCATCTCTTCTCTATTCAGAGAGTGGCTTGCGTTTGGGTGCCCTGGAGAGAGCGCACCAAGCTGCAGGCCTCCCTTGCTCTCAAGGAGCTGTCTCATTGCATCACTGATCAATGTCTCTCCTGCTCCTGAGCGAGGACATGACAGCAGTGGAGAGAATGGAAACCAGATGTAGTTTCCATGGCAACATCCAAAAAGGAGTGTGTGCATGCAAGAGAGAGAACGAGGACAGGAGTAGGGAAGAGTGAAAAGGGAGCCTGATAGAAATTTAGGTTTTTCTGCACATCACTGAATTTGCACCAGAAGCTGCCCTGCCCTGCACAGAGGTGTGCTGCTTTGTGAGCCTTTTGAGGGAGACGATCCACAACTACCCCATTGTCATTTCTTTTTAAATCAATGGGGCAGAAAGCCAGGGGTGAGAGGGAAAGGGTTCTACCAAACAGCGTTGCTAACACCCCTGCAAGACTGATATCTACAGTAGGCAGAACAAATTGTGATCTAGCATACACAGTGCAACCAACTAGCTATGTATGTATGTATGGTGGCCCATCAGGGACTCAATCATCTTCCTGTTTTTACTGCCTTCCATGGCTGTTGTCAAGCTCTAAGGAAATCATAGTCAGGGCCGTCTTAAGCGCCCCTCGCGCCATGGTGTGCCGGATCTCTCCGGCGCCCTCCCGCCCCGTTTCCCAGCGTGGTGGGCGGGTGGGCACAGCGTGCTGCGCAGCGGGCGGGCAAGCACAGCACGATCTCTCTGGCGCCCTCCCGCCCCGTTTCCCAGCGCGGTGAGCAGGTGGGCACAGTGCGCAGCTGCGCGGCGGACCGGCCAGCGGGCGGGCGCAGCTCACGGCGCCCTCATGGCAGGCCGGCACCATGGTGCCCTGCGCCACCCAGCCTATACGTAGGGCCGGCCCTGATCATAGTATATGTCTGGTGGGCTGCATGTGGCTTGATGAGTCACAAGGTCTGTAGGCCTTCTCCAGAGGTCTCCTACTGTTCAGACAATCTATATCCTATTCTAATGAATTCGCACAAAATACATGCCTTCCCACATTCCCTTCTCACTTGAAGCAACAGTGTTGTATAGCAATATCCCAGATTAAACAGTTAAAAAATTAAAGAGGTTTTTAAAAATCTGTGTCTTTCCAAGTGTTGAACTTCAGCTACCATCAGCCCCAGCCAGAATGACCAGAGGACAAGGGTGATGGAAACTGTGGCCCAACAATATCTGGAGGGCCACAAGTTCCTTATCTCTGAGATAAAACATAATTCAAATATTGACCTGTCTTGAGTGTGTGGTACAGGACTTGCATAAACAAGAAAGTTTCAGAGGTGGATCTTATGGGCTTATCATCATGAGTAGACAACATGCCTTTTACTATTGCCAGAAATTCTAAGGTGTTCTGGCCACACATAGCTACTACATATAGTTCCTGGCTATTTGAGGTCTTTTACGGGTCCCTATTTTTTTCTATGGAACTTAATTGAAGAAAGAGAACCCCAGTGATGTTTATGTGATTTCTCCCAGGATAAATTACTGTTTTCCAAGCTTTATTGAATTAATCAACTTAAGTAAGGTGTGAGTGATGCAAAACAGCTGATTGTCTGCCATCGCCAAAGCCCTTCTAGTGCACAATGCCATTGCAGGAGAACCAAAAGGGTGGACCTCTTATTTTCCTGCTGTGCAGGTCATTTCTTTTTCAATTTATTAGCGACACCAGCTCCAGGGATGGCTCTGCTGTTGGTCTCTTCCAACAAATGAAGTAGCCTTGGCTCCAGCAAATCCAGTACAGTGGTACCTTGGTTTACGAACTCAATCCATTCTGGAAGTCCGTTCTTAGACCAAAGCATTCTTAAACCAAGGCGTGCTTTCCCATAGCAGCAGGGGTCTCAATTTACTAATGGGACACACTCAACAGGAAGTAGAACATGTTCTGCTTCCAAGGCAAAGTTCCCAAACCAAAACACCAACAGTGCTACCTCGGTTTTTGACCACATCCGTTCTGCGGAGGCGGTTGCTCGCCGAAGTGGTCGCTCCTCGAAGGCACACTTCTGCATGTGCGCAAGGCGCCGATAGAGCACTTCTGCGCATGCACGTGCTGCGCAGATCGTTTCTGTGCATGCGCGAGTTGCGCAGATCGCGTCTGCGCATCCAACGCCACAGAACACGGATGTAAACACTTCCGGGTCCACAGCGGTCGCTCGCCGAAGCGATCGTAAACAGAGGTAGGTGTAAACTGAGGTTTGACTGTACTTCCAGGTTTGCAGCATTCTTAATCCAAGTTGTTCATAAACTAAGCTGTTCTTAAACCAAGGTACAACTATACTGCCTCTCCTATGCTCCTGCTCTGCCCACAAAATGCTTTGCCAGTTATTGCCATCAAAAGAATCATCATCAGTAGGTCTGTGAAGGTGGACCTCTGTGTGGGCAGAGTGATGGCCACCTCAGTGGATACTCCTCTCCACCAGTAATTCCTCTGTCAGAGTAGGGATGCTTGAAGCATGACCTTTGCAATCCGCACCTTTTGAATTGACGTGTGGATCAAGATGCAGCTATGTAGCTATGTAGAGAGCCAGTGTGGTGTAGTGGTTAAGAGCAGTAGACTCGTAATCTGGGGAATCGGGTTCGCGTCTCCGCTCCTCCACATGCAGCTGCTGGGTGACCTTGGGCTAGTCACACTTCTCTGAAGTCTTTCAGCCTCACTCACCCCATAGAGTGTTTGTTGTGGTGGAGGAAAGGAAAAGGATATTGTTAGCCGCTTTGAGACTCCTTAGGGTAGTGATAAAGTGGGATAAGGTAAAGGTAAAGGGGGCCCTGACCATCAGGTCCAGTCGTGTCCGACTCATCTTGCTCTATAGGCCAAGGGAGCCGCGTTTGTCCACAGACAGCTTCCAGGTCATGTGGCCAGCATAACAAAGCTGCTTCTGGCAAACCAGAGCAGTGCACGGAAACGTCGTTTACCTTCCCGCCAGAAGGTATTTATCTACTTGCACTTTTGATGTGCTTCCGAACATCAAATCCAAACATCTCCAAATGTTGTGACATAGTTCTTGGCACTTAAACAACATATCAAACTCTACATTTAAATATGCATTGTGAATGAAAATCCACATTTAAATATGGATTTATATATGGATTTTCAGAGGATTGTTGTTGTTGTTGTTTTAAAAAAAATAAGATTAAAGCAGAAATCAAATAATTATGAGTAAAAACAGGCAAAAGTAAAATGGGCCAGAAACAGACAGATTTACTGATTTCTGGCTTTATTCCTAAAAATAAAATAAAAAAGTCCGCCTCAGGCAACTTGAATTGACAATCCTTGGTAAAAGTATGTCTCTCAGCATTCCCTTTCAACCTCAATCATCCACAGTACTGATGACCTTGTTCATTTTTTAAGCCATTTGAAAGCGAAATGAATGATTTGCATACCTGATGAAGAAGAAATCCTTCTTTCTAGCGAGTGGTTGTTTTTTGTTATTAAGTTATAAATTACGTCATACTCAAGAGAAATTGTTCCCTTCCATTTAGATCCTCAAAAAGTCACTTTCAATAAGTTTTGCTCAGTGCATGCATTTATTTTAAATCAATTGACTAATCATTTAAAAGAAGCAGCTTAGTCATGCTGGCCACATGACCTGGAAGCTGTCTGCGGACAAACGCCAGCTCCCTCGGCCTATAGAGCGAGATGAGCACGCAATCCCAGAGTCGTCTGTGACTGGACCTAACGGTCAGGGATACCTTTACCTTTACCCTTAATTGTCAGGGTCCCTTTACCCTTTACCTTTACCTTTAAAGGTAAAGGGTAAAGGGACCCTGGCAATTAAGTCCAGATGCGAACAACTCTGGGGTTGTGGCGCTCATCTCGCTTTACAGGCCAAGGGAGCCGATGTTTGTCTGCTTATGCAGACAGTTTTTCCAGGTCATGTGGCCTGCATGACTAAGCCGCTTCTAGCGAAACCAGAGCAGTGCACGGAAATGCCGTTTACCCTCCCACCAGAGCGATACCTATTTATCTGCTTGCACAGGTGTGCTTTCAAACTGCTAGGTTGGCAGGAGCTGGGACCGAACAACGGAAGTTCACCCCATCGTGGGGATTCAAACTGCTGTCCTTTCGATCGGCAATCCCAATCGGCACAGTGGTTTAACCCACAATGCCACCCACGTCTCCTTTTGAGCATCCTTAGGACTCTTTAAAAGTTGAAATTCCCTTTGTGGTGGGTGCTTAAAAATACTTCTGCATGGGTGCAGCTTCATACAAAGGCCAATCCTTTCAGAGATAAATGCCCAGCAGATTGACTTTTGTTGAATGTGACATCACAGTACCGCACCCACTTTTAGGGTGTTTACTGGAAATGAGTTGGTTCCATTATGTTTCTATCTCCCAAATCAGTGTTTCTCAAACTTGGGTTCCCAGCTGTTGCTGGAATGCAACTCCCATCATCCTTCGCTAGCAGGACCAGTGACAGGGATAATAGGAGTTCTAATCCATCTACATCAGGGACCCAAGTTTAAGAAACACTGTCCTAAATGTATAAGGAGCCTCACTTTCATATAACAAACTTTGATGTTTTTGTAATTCACAGCAATATGAGTTATGAGTTAATATTTATTTCCTGTGCCTGAAGGATCTGCATGTTGGGTGAGGTGGGATGTTTAGAGCAGCTGTTGCCAATCAGGGATGATGGATGTTGTAGTTCCAAAAATAAAAATCCAGAGGGTGGCAGAATGGAAAAGCAGATTTACAGATATACAAGTTAGTCTAATTAGGGTTCCCCACCACCCACTTATTTCCTTTAATTTACTTAAAGCTAAAAGCACTTCTAAGAGGCTAGGAAGCATGGCTCCTGCTGCATGCTTTCAAAATGGGGAGTTTTTAATCTTTGCAAGGTTGGAGCTTATCAGAAGCTCACTTGCATAAAACGGATCTAAGTTCTAATTGAAGAGCAAGCAAAAGCTGCAATTCAGAGAGGGAAACTAAAGTGGATTCCCAAGAGGCAGAAAAGTCAGGAGAGGAGCAGATAGCAGAACCCGAGCAGCAGATTACAGGGTCAAGAAGAAAAGCTTGGAACAGACAGGAGTGAAAGAAGGAATGGAATCTGCAAGGTGCGCATGTGATATGCTTTGTTGCAAGGAGTCTGATAACAGGATTTACAGGTGAGTATGGGAATTTTATGGGCAGGACAGAAGCATTGTTTCCCCCCTAGTAACTGATATTCTGAGGCAAGGCAAGGTTCTTGCAAGTAGTATATAGCTAACATGATTAGTAGAGGCTATAAATAGATTTGTCTAATTTTATTTTGAAGCAGTATTAGTTGATGGGCATCACCACATCAAATCCCACAGTTTTAACAGTCATATATATATATATAGTTCCCTTTTGCTAGTCTTTGACTCTCCCACCATTCATTAGATGGCTTCTGGTATGATGAAAAAAAGCCTCTCTATCTGCTTTCTCTATAATTTTATACACTATGGAAGGTGGTGGACTCTCCTTCACTGGAGCGTTTTTAACAGAGCTTGGATGGCCAGGGATTATTTAGTGGTGATTCCTGCATTGCAGGGGGTTGGACTAGATGACCGTTGGGTGTCCCTTCCAACCCTACAATTCTATGATTCTATCGTGTCTCCCTTTACTCTCCTTCCCCCCCCAAAACAACAACAACAACAACAACAAAAATTAACCCGAAATGCTGTAACCTTTTCACATAGAAAAGTTGTTCCATCTTCCTGATCATTTTGTTTGCTCTTTTGTGCACATTTCTCCCATTTGCAGCAATCCTCCTGAGATGAGGTGAAATGCACAAGCATTTCAAGTGATGCCACAGCATAGATTTGTCTAAAGGCAATTTAGGAAGGAGGGAGTTTGATTTTCTTAATGATTATTTTGTAGCATGGAATTGGCCTTTTCCACTTCTGCTTCTGCCTTTCCCCTTGCACCATCCGCAAGACCCTAAAGCATCTTTCTTGGTCAGCCACTGCAGTGTGTGCAGAAACTCTCCTCCTCCCTCTGGTGTGGTTCTCTCTAGTTCTGCCTGTGTAGCAAGTCCTGGGTGCTATAATGAGTTGCTGTCCAGTTGTTCACGACTAAATACAACTGTTGAAGTTCCCCTGCTACTTCCTGTTGTTAGGGTAGACCCATTCCAAGCTTTTAACAGGACAGATAACAGAAAGCACTTCTTCACACACATAGCTAAACTATGGAACTTGCTCTCACAGGAGGCAGTGATGGTTGGTTTTAGATGGCTTTAAAAGAAGATTAGACAAAATCATGCGGGATAAAGCTACCAGCAGCTACTAGCTGTAATGGCTATGTTCCACCTTCACTGTCAGAGGGAGTTTGCCTCTGAATACCAGCTGCTGTGAATTGCAGATGGGCAAACTGCTGTTGTGTTCATGTCTTGCTTATGAGTTTCCAGGAGGCATCTGGTTGGCTACTGTGAGAACAGGATGCTGGAATAGATGGGCCATTGGCCTGATTCAGCAGGCTCTTCCTGTGTTCCTTACACAGTGGATACGCTTCCCCACCCGATAGGATGCTACAACCACCAGACCCTTCAGTTTAGCATTTAGCTACTCTGGGGAACCATTTGCTCTGAGCATTTCAGTGCATCTCTACCCACAGCCTTTTCCATGAGCCAGGTGCTGCGGGGAATTGCATTCATTTTAGTTACAGAAAAGCTCACATTGTAGTCCCAACCAGTGCCAGCAGGAACCTCAGTAGAAAATGGTCTGAGCGCTGGCTTTGAATTCGTCTCTCCAGAATTTCTCTTTTCTGTGATTTCCATGCATGCCCACTTATCCCATTATCTGTGTCAGAGGAAAAACAGAATTATCAGTAGTTGTGATTTGTATCTCTGAAGATTTCCTTCTCTGTGCTTAACCAAATCCCCTCTTAACCGCTTCTCATTCGGCCTTGGCAGGTTAAAGCATTTCAGTCTGCAATTTTTATGCTGCTTCCCAATGTGAGGACTTTTAGCTCAATCCTTTTACCTGCCTATTACAGATGCTTTTCAAACTCTAGGAGATGATCAAACATGAAGACCAATAACAAAATGTAATGCATGTTATGCTTTAGGATGTCATATCAAAATGGCACTGATATGATGCTTCAAAAATGCTCTTTTATTATTGGAAAGCAGATTTCCCAGTGATTCAGACTAAACCTTCAGCTCCATTCAGTCCAGCACTGTACTGCATGTTTTAATCATTTTGATCAGTGGACCTTTAGTTGATTAATTGGTGGAGATTTATATGACACTTCATATTGCATTTTAAGCAGTATAAAATACCAGGGAAGAGGGTGTTTAGTTCCATCCATCGTTGAGCAAGCATCTTGGGTGGGAGAAAGCAGCCTTGGTGAGAGCCACATTGCTGTCAGAAACATGACACCTGTGTGATTGACGGGTGACAGTTTGGTTATCTTCCACCATTCTATAAGTGAATGGTTTCATTGTCTTCTGCTCCTCATACAGCACATTTTTAGTTGAGTGGAAGGAGCAATTGGTGATAATGGTTGGTGACTGAGTGGGAGATACTGGGTGGATGTTGTGTTTATTGTACTAGTGGAGGTGTGAGAGGAGAAAGGGTTGAGTGATGCTGAATGAATAGTTGGTATTGTTTGATCTGTATAGCTGTAAAGAGGAATTTGGGATAAAGTGCACATATTAGTGGGGTGAGTGCAGTATACTGTAAGAGTTGCAAGAGGGAGGATGATGGGGGAAGGGGTCCCTGACTCTTAGGAGGTTTTTTTTCTTATATTACATTGCATTATACTGCAATTTCTATATTTCATTGTTTATTTCCTATGTATATTATATCGTGTTTATATGTGCACCATTTAAGAGACAGTATCGGTATTAAGCAGACTATAAATATTTCAAATAATGAATAGACTAGCCACACAAAACCTACTTGAATTAATTAGCTTCAAGAAATTGTTCAGCTCCAATTAGAACCTGGGCCAAAATTTGGTTGAACCTAGGGCCATTCTGACAAACCACAATATTAGAGACTCTTACATGGGAATAAATCCATGAAGTGTTTACTTATGAAGAAATAGATATCCAGTTTACAGCTACTGTGGTTCAAGTTGATAATTATTTCACTTTAGCTACAATCAACTTTCTTCCAAACCAGGGGTAGACAACCTGTAGCCCTGCAGATATGTCTGAACTACAACTCCCAGCATCTTTGTTCAACAGCCATGGTGGTCCATGTTGGAAGTTTGAGTCCAACAGCATCTAGAGGGCCACATTACGTCCCATTGTAAAGATTAGGTATACATTAAGGCATAGTTGGATGAATCTATAACCCTTTAGTAGTCATTGGTGGACTTCATCCCCATTACTTCCAACCATTGGATGGAATGACTAGGGAAGATGGCAGGTGGAGTCCAATGACATCTGGAGGGCCACAGGTTCTCCACTTCTGCATTAAGGTATATTAAAGCAAATATTAAAGTCTATGCCCCTGTGGTCATTGTGGACCTCACCAGAAAGAGTGTAATATTTTAATATACACTCTACAGAAGAAGAGAGTGGAAAAAAGCAGAGAAGCTAAAGCTTCATTTCTGTGCCCCTTTCAGGAGCTGCTCTTGGCCCTAAGCCGCTAAATTTGGCTTATCCTGTATCAGCCAGCTTCTGCTTGGTGACTTCCAGGCTTGATGTAGAATTGCCTTTGAGAAGCATTTGGAAGCTTCAATCAAAGCAAAACACAGTGTTAAGGGTTCTAATTGGAGCCCAGTGCTGGGAGCATGTAACTCTGATACCATGTCAACAGCACTGTTTCCCAATTAGCTCCCAGGAACAGTTCAAAGGGCTGGCATTATTTTTTAAAATCCTAAACAGCCTGAGACCAGAATATTTTAATAAGCATTTAAATACATTTCTCTCTCTAAAAGAAATTGTGTTTAAGTGCATAGTTAAATGCATATTTCATCTAAAACTTGTACAGTATTCAAATGCATACCCCCCCCCTCAAAATGAATATTAAGATCCCTTCTTTCAACAGAGTTCAGCTGCTAAGAATTGCATCACAACATTCAGAGGTGTGCAAAGTCTGTCGTACGACTAAAATCTGAAATACATGTTAGTCCAGAGAATAGGGCTGCCCCACTAAAAGCCCCAGTCTGAGTTACTGTGGAGCAGACTTCTGAGATCGTACACATTACTGCTGTATTGCCTGTTGAACATGTTGAATATTTTTTCTAAAAATAGAAGATCACTGGAGCCTGTAGGGTTCCACTGAAGCTACAAGGTACACATAGGGACAACAGGATTCAACCCTGTCTCTTTCTGATTTCTGTCTCTTGAAGCTGTGGCCTCAAAGACCTAAAATACTATGAAATCCACCCGTCTGCTCTCCATGCTCATCCTGTTTGGCTTTGTTCGGCATGCCTCAGCTGACTTCAAAACTTTTTACCTTCAATGGGGGTGGGGGGAGGAGATCTCCTAAATAATTAAATAAATGCTAATCAAGTGTCTGCCTCACTGTTGTCCTTAAGTGTTAAATCAATCACCGATTAATTGAAGCTTCCTCTGCACGCTCCCTTCTTTCCCCTCCACCCCATCCAAGCGAGCATCTCTTCTCTTCCTTTTCTGCCATGGTCTTTCTCTCCCCCTGCCGCCCTTCCCAACATCTCTTCAGGCATTCTCAGAGGGCATCTAAAGTTCTTTGGTTGTGTGGTTTTGAAGTGTGCAATTTGGCAGTTGTGTGAGCCCGGGACTGAATTAAATTAACTTGAGACACTTTGATTTTTTTGTATTATTATTATTAAATTACTCCTTTCAGTGTTACCACAGAACATTGTGCGTATTAATTTTTGTTTAATTATTGAATAAAAGAAAAAGGGAGAAACACAAAAGATTTGGAAAGACTAAAGTGGCTGGCTGTTTGGTTTATTCAGCTAGAAAATCATTGTGGATTTTGCTCATATTCCTGAAGATGGCTAGGTTGCAGAACCTCTTTCCTTCCAGAATAGTCTAACATCCAAACAGGTCTAACAAGTGCCTGTATCTTCATGGGCTACTGAGCATGTGCACATAGTGATAGAGGCACAATGATTCCGCTGTCTGCTCAATCTACACTTGCAGTGTATATTCTTACATCACATATTCAACTGAAAAGGTGGAGCATAGGAAAATCTGGGTTGTACTGAGGCAGACTGTTGGTCCACCTAGCTCAATATTTTTTACACTGACTTGGCAGATTTAAGAAAGGAGTCTTTCTCTGCTCTGGCTTGAAGATGCTAGTGAATGGACTTGGGACCTGCTGCATATGAGCCACTGAGCTATAGCTTTCAGCCTGATTCTTGTACTTGCATTACCCATTCTACCACCTGATGGGAACCAGTTGGGGAACCCCAAGGGAAGACGGCTCAAGGCCCGCTTATTGGTGGTGGTGGGATCATGATGAGTGGTCAGAGGGAGAAGAGGGAGAAGATTGGAAGGAGAAGGTGTCAGAAGCTGAAGAGCTAACAGGGTTTAGTGAGCAGGGAGAGCCTGTGGCAGAGAGAAAAGCAGAAGCAGGAGAGGAGGGAGGCTGAGAAGCAGAGATGAGTCAAGCTGGTAATGAAACCAAGCTGCCTCCCCCTCCTGCTGGGAGATGCTCACCTCCCCCCTGGTCTCCCAGGACCAGGAAAGGTATGAAGCAGGAGGAGCAAAGACAGACACACTAGTGTAGTCTCAGATTGCTTGGGAAGGACCATCTTAGGCAGGTATGGCAACTGCCTCAGAGGGGCAAGACCAAACGAGATGAGTTGTTATGCTCATTAGGCCTGGCACCCCTGAGCAGACCTTGTTTCTTATAATAAGGTGTTAACTTTACTTAGTCCATGCGATTTATTACTACCCAAGATTCTTTTAACTACCGATGTTGTTATGCCAATTTATCCCAATATACACTCTCTCTTTTTGGATTTTAGTCCAATATACCTCATTTCGCAAGCATTTCCCGTAAGGCAATGCATTCTTATGTGTCTTCTTTCATAAATATATGCACATTTATGTACACTTTTCCCTAATATGTACATTTTTGTTGACTTTTTGTTTGGCAAAATTGGGAGAAGTGGAAATTTAGAGAAATAACTGCATTTCAGTTCGTATATTGTTTCTGGAAGTGCAAATTAAATAGGTTCGTGTGAAAAATTGAACCAAAGTGATTCCCCCCTCTTCCATGGGGTTATCTCTCACTCACAGAATCTTACAAGTATTTGATTTTAATCATTTCTTACCAGTTCCTTTGTGTCACTCTGCTGTGCCCCAGCAGCACAGATTTAAGGGTACCTGATAAAGCAATGAAGAGGATCTCCCTAGCCAGCGGCCCCATGTAACAAATGCTACAGCAATGTGTAGCATCCACAATCCGTGAATTTTTTGATCTGGGAATCCTAAAGTGTAGGTGAAGGTTTTATGAGCAGGAATTTAAAACAGCATTATGCTCTCTCTTCCCAAAGGAGTGACAATAAACACTCTGTGCCACATCACATCATCATATAATCTATGTACTGCCTGCATTACAGGCAACCTATTTTAGGCCTGTTTGCATGCAGCCTCAACACTCTCCCCCGCCCATCTGTAGACAAACATTATCTCAAACAGGCAGTTTAATCTCACAAAGGCAAGTTGAGAAGAAAGAAAGCATAATTGGCAAAAAAACAAAACAAAACAAAGATAAGAAATAAAGTAGTTGTGGGAGGGCCCAAAAGGAGTTATAACTTTATAAAGTTATAACTTTACGTTATAACCTGATGGGCTGACAGGTGAGCTGCCATGAAATGTGGGCCATCTTCCATAGGGACCCTTTTCCCTGGAGGAAATAGGGTGTGTAACATCAGCCCCTGTGTGTGATTGGCTGGCTGGCAGGCAGGCAGGCAAAGAACCTGAGCAGTTACTCAGGCCAACAGAACAGTATTTTCCACCTGCTGTACCTCAGCACAATTCTACAGTTCAAGCTGGGTGGGGCTAGCTCTGCCTTTGTGGTGAAAACCTCCTATATAGGTATTTCTTGATTTTGTGAGGTTTGGCTCCAGTGGTGTTGGGGAAACAGTAACTGTACTGCAGGTTCTAGGATGGTGTCATCAGAATCCAAGGACAAGGTTAATGTGACTTCCCAAAGCTTGGTGATGGGGTGAGCTCTTGGGGTTCCTTGTACACTGGATCTATGTTTGAGTAATTTCCCTGCCTCATTCTGATTCCTGAGAATATGTGGCTTCTGTGGAGTCTAACCACAGGGTCATTACACCAGAACTAGCTTCACTCCATATTCTGTTGGATATCTTTCTTAGTCTATAAGAAGCTGGTATCTGTCACAGTCTAGATATTATGGGCTGACCCTGAGTTTTCCAAAAATGATTTGGGGTGACTTATTAATATTCATAGGGAAGTCATGGGTCAAGTGTTTTTTGTTGGGTTTTTTTTGCACTTTAGAGTCTAACTTTGGGAGCTGCCATCACCCAATTATCTCTATACCCAAATAGAATCATAGAATCAGAGTTGGAAGAGACCACAAGAGCCATCCAGTTCAACCCCCTGCCAAGCAGGAAACACCATCAAAGCATTCCTGGCAGATGGCTGTCAAGCCTCTGCTTAAAGACTTCCAAAGAAGGCGACTCCACCACACTCCTTGGCAGCAAATTCCACTGTCGAACAGCTCTTACTGTCAGGAAGTTCTTCCTAGTGTTTAGGTAGAATCTTCTTTCTTGTAGCTTGAATCCATTGCTCCGAATCCGCTTCTCTGGAGCAGCAGAAAACAACCTTTCACCCTCTTCTATATGACATCCTTTTATATATTTGAACATGGCTATCCTATCATTCCTTAACCTTCTCTTCTCCAGGCTAAACATACCCAGCTCCCTAAGCCGTTCCTCATAAGGCATCGTTTCCAGGCCTTTGACCATTTTGGTTGCCCTCCTCTGGACACGTTCCAGCTTGTCAATATCCTTCTTGAACTGTGGTGCCCAGAACTGGACACAGTATTCCAGGTGAGGTCTGACCAGAGCGGAATATAGTGGTACTATTACTTCCCTTGATCTAGATGCTGTACTCCTATTGATGCAGCCCAGAATTGCATTGGCTTTTTTAGCTGCTGCATCACACTGTTAATTTGGAGTGAACCTTACAATGTTAGCATCACTGTTAATCAGATGGTGTACAATCAGCCAACAGTTTTCTGACAAGAGGTTGGATAAACTCTTCTGTTACTTAGAGGTGCTTCTTTACAAACCAATGTGCTTCCTCTAAAGTTTTTTGGGAAATGGATGAATGAAGAACTGCTACACAAAGTTTCCATCCAGAGAGCAGCATTTGGGAATATCAAAAGAAACATATAGCTGCTCTAATTTGCTCTAGTTTGGGAATGTGGATTCCTATCTGAAAGGTTTAAAGAATCATAGTCAGTACTGCATAGTGAAACAACAAATATTTCTCATTGCTTGGCTGAGATCGTTACAAGCTAGGGATGCCCATCAAGCAATCAGTAAACAATGATAGTAGCAGCCATGTCAGAGAGGGCTCTCTCCACATCCAAATTATCCAACAGTGACTTCAAAGCCTTCTGTGGGCTCTCCAAACTCTTTTTAAGCCTTCTTCATGAACTACAGATATAGAGGGGAATTAACATTTTAAATATTATGTTATCATAAATAGACAGTGTTGTCATATGATTACTTAACCTTGATCCATCTGACAGAAAATCTTTGTCACAGTTCAGTTTGAAACATTGACAAAATAAGCTTCCTTCCCCTAAAAACTCATTCTGCAACAAAATATTTCAAAGCTGAGTACCGGTAGTAGTAACCTTTTGACTATATGTGCAGAAAACAGATGCCCATGATAGTGTATTGACACATCTTGCTATATAAAGAAATTGTAAGGAGGCTGTCATGCTGCAGTTTGAATGGACACCATTTGTTCAGTTCCAGGAAGAAGTGTTTGTTTTACATAGAATAGGTTTCCTTTTTTCAGGCTCGCTGCTTTCATCAAGACTGGGGAACCTGTCTCCCTCCAGATGTTGCTGCACTGTAGCTCCCATCGTCCCAGACAATTGACCATGTCAGCTTGGATTGATAGAAGCTGGTGACCAACAGTGTCTGCTGGACCGCGGGTTCCTACCTGTAACTTAAATTGTGTCTTTCTAAAGGTGCATGTCTGAGACAGTCTGTTGAAATCTAACATCTGACATTTGGGTGCAGTAATATGAACGGAAAGTTAAACCAAGCACTACCTCATCATTTCACAGTGTAAACCGAAGCACCAGGGATCATCTCTGAGTGTTATCAGTTCAATAGTAGAACTGGAAGACTGCTGCTTTTTTCCTTATCCTACAGCATCTGGGGGGCATTCATTTCCCAGGTGCCAGTGTATACATGTAGATAAAACACACGGGACATATTTTCTTCTTGATTTTGTATGCTCTCCAAAGCAACCCCCCCCCAAAAGATATAGCAGAGTATTATGACCAGGAAAGGGCTAGGTTGGACCTGTTTAACCTGACATGCTATTTTTTTTATGTGCAGGTGTCTTCTACCAATCTTTCCTATGCTTGAAGAAAACATTGTGATGTTCACTCCAGCACGTGAAACTAAAAGTTGTACCATCCCAAGTAAAAATGCTCCTCCATACCACATTCTTTGGCTTATATAAATCAGCTCTGAGCTCTTGTGTTTCCTGGATTCCTGTAGCTGGAATTGCCTGCTGCTTTGCTTGCCTACACCCTATCTACCCTGGTGTTCCTGCACCATATTATATCATGCTGTTAAATGTGTTGACGTTAACAATGTGATTAACAATCACATTGCCAATTTTTGAACATTAAACACAGCAGGAGAAGGGTGCAATTGTGATCAGCATTGCAGCAATCTCGCCTGCAATCTCTGTAAAAAATTCCCTCTGCTGGCATTAGGGGGGAAAACTCTCCCACCGGATAGAGTGGGTGCTTTTTTCCCTAACACAATTGCTGTGTGGAAAGTAACGTAACTGCAACAGGAAAAAAAACACATTTCCTCCACCCCCACTCACCATTGGCATGTGGCCCCCAGAAGGTTGCCCATAAGGGGATCATAGAATTGTAGAGTTGGAAGGGATCCCAAGGCTCATCTAGCTAGCCGAATCCCCCTGCAATGCAGGAATGAAACTGAGCTAAAGCATCAATGACAGGTGGCCATCCAACCTCTGCTTACAAACCTCCAAGGAATGAGAGTCCACCACCTCCTGAGGGAGACCGTTTCACTGTTGAACAGCTCTTAGTGCCTGAAAGTTCTTACATTTAGTCGGAATCTCCTTTCTTGTAACTTGAAGCCATTGGTTTGAATTCTACCCTCCAGAGCAGGGGGAAACAAGTTTTTCCCAGATTCTGTGTGACAGCCCTTGAGATATTTGAAGATGGATATCATTTCTCCTCTCAGTCTCCTCTTTTCCAGGCTAAGAATATTCACCTCCTTCAAACGTTCCTCATAAAAGCTTGGTCTCCAGCCCTTGGGCAGGAAAAACAGGTTCCCCACCTCTGCTTTAAACCAATCCTACTAGGCTTCTTCTTCAGATTAGATAGATGATAGATAGATTTGTTGTTGTTGTTTAGTCGTTTAGTTGTGTCCGACTCCTCATGACCCCGTGGAACAGAGCACGCCAGGCACTCCTGTCTTCCACTGCCTCCCACAGTTTGGTCAAACTCATATTAGTAGCTTCGAGAACACTGTCCAACCATCTTGTTCTCTGTCATCCTCTTCTCTTAGTGCCCTCAATCTTTCCCAACATCAGGGTCTTTTCCAGGGAGTCTTCTCTTCTCATGAGGTGCCCAAAGTATTAGAGCCTCAGCTTCACGATCTGTCCTTCCAGTGAGCACTCAGGGCTGATTTCCTTAAGAATGGGTATGTTTGATCTTCTTGCAGTCCATGGGACTCTCAAGAGTCTCCTCCAGCACCATAATTCAAAAGCATCAATTCTTTGGCAATCAGCCTTCTTTATGGTCCAGCTCTCACTTCCATACATCACTACTGGGAAAACCATAGCTTTAACTATACGGACCTTTGTCGGCAAGGTATTTTCTCTGCTTTTTAAGAAGCTACAGCGTTTTCCCCTTCTGACTTTTCCTGTCTGTCCATGCTACAGCGTTTTCCCCTTCTGACTTTTCCTGTCTGTTTGTTATTGCTTCCAGAGGGCAGGAAATGCCTAATCCCCCCCCCCCCCCGGCCGCCAGTATAGAGATGGCATGAGGGACACAGCATTGTATAGGAAAGTCTGTTCTCTGTAGAGACACTATTGATTAACGGAGCAAAGAGGAGGGGAAGGCGACAGTTATTCCCACAGACAAAGAAGTAACAATGGCCATTGAGAAATTCACAAAATACAGTCAAAGGCTGCACACTGAGGGGCCAATTCATTCTTTAGTGTGCCATCACTAAAGTCAACAGAGACATATAAGAGATGGATATAATTTCAGAGTATATTGTTGAAAGAGCTGCAGAGAGCCAGGGCCAAGGCAGAATATAAAACACTTGTACACTGTGTCGATGGAGTAGCCCACTGCATATGAGACAGTTTTATGTGAATGATGTACAAATAGCCCCATATACAACTAAGCCAGTGTTTTGCTCTGCTTTGCTTAACTGGGAGCATAATCCAAATCTATGACTTCCCAAGTAGTGTAGATCTGTAAATCTGCATGCAGGGTGATATAAAGCAATTTACATAGGTTTTATTTCCTTTGCCTCTTTAAGGTAATATGAAGAAGTCCTGCTCTGAGTTGAAGTGAGATATTTCTGAAGCACTCAGAACTGGAGTACCTTTGAATATCCCCAGTTCAAATGTTGAAGAAGAGAGAGAGAGAGAGAGAGAGAGAGAGAGAGAGCATAAGGCAGCATTTTTGCAAAAATGAAACATTTAAATCAAAGCTTGACATATAAGGAAAACATGAGGAGAGCTCTGTTGTGATTGACAGGCGTAGCTTTTAATCAGATGGAATCATTTCAGCAGAGCTTTTAGACCACACTGCTTTTGGGAAGGGATGATGATGTATCATCACCTGGCTTCTTGTCTAGTTACAGGAAGGTAGCCGTGTTGGTTTGCCATGTTGTTGTTGTTTAGTCGTTTAGTCGTGTCCGACTCTTCGTGACCCAATGGACCAGAGCACGCCAGGCACTCCTGTCTTCCACTGCCTCTCACAGTTTGCTCAAACTCATGTTCGTAGCTTCGAGAACACTGTCCAACCATCTCATCCTCCGCCATCCCCTTCTCCTTGTGCCCTCCATCTTTTCCAACATCAGGGTCTTTTCCAGGGAGTCTTCTCTTCTCATGAGGTGGCCAAAGTATTGGAGCCTCAGCTTCACGATCTGTCCTTCCAGGGAGCACTCAGGGCTGATTTCCTTCAGAATGGATAGGTTTGCTCTTCTTGCAGTCCATGGGACTCTCAAGAGTCTCCTCCAGCACCATATTTCAAAAACATCAATTCTTCGACAATCAGCCTTCTTGATGGTCCAGCTCTCACTTCCATACATCACTACTGGGAAAACCATAGCTTTAACTATACAGATCTTTGTCGGCAAGGTGATGTCTCTGCTTTTTAAGATGCTGTCTAGGTTTGTCATTGCTTTTCTCCCAAGAAGCAGGCGTCTTTTAATTTCATGGCTGCTGTCACCATCTGCAGTGATCAAGGAGCCCAAGAAAGTAAAATCTCCCACTGCCTCCATTTCTTCCCCTTCTATTTGCCAGGAGGTGATGGGACCAGTGGCCATGATCTTAGTTTTTTTGATGTTGAGCTTCAGACCATAGTTTGCACTCTCCTCTTTCACCCTCATTAAAAGGTTCTTTAATTCCTCCTCGCTTTCTGCCATCAAGGTTGTGTCCTCTGCATATCTGAGGTTGTTGATATTTCTTCCGGCAATCTTAATTCCGGCTTGGGATTCATCTAGTCCAGCCTTTCACATGATGAATTCTGCATATAAGTTAAATAAGCAGGGAGACAATATACAACATTGTCGTACTCCTTTCCCAATTTTGAACCAATCAGTTGTTCCATATCCAGTTATAACTGTAGCTTCTTGTCCCACATAGAGATTTCTCAGGAGACAGATGAGGTGATCAGGCACTCCCATTTGTTTAAGAACTTGCCATAGTTTGCTGTGGTCGACACAGTCAAATCCTTTTGCGTACATTCTAGAACTAGCTTCTATAAGCTGGTCCATAGCCCTCTGAGGTTGTCACTAGCAATCCTGTGAGAAAGTCTGAGTCGGTATTCATCTGATCAACATGGAACTGGCAGGAGGCCTGGCTGGTGTGCAAAGTTTTGCCTTAGCATTTGGGAGCTTAGCAGGAAGACATAGAGGGAGGGGAGATGGGGAATTGACAGAGCTGCCAGCATCCCATGAGTTACAAACAGCTTCTATTCACAAGCTGTTTGTAACGCTGAGCTTCTGCTACAAAATGAAGGGTAGAAGTGCCTCCTCCTGGATAAGTACTGAACCCATGCTCCCTCTGAGTAAGAACCTTGGTATAGAATAAAACCTTTCCCCAGGAGGTGTGTTGCGGTGAGTTGCTGCAGAGGAACGAAAGGGGCATTTATCTCCATAGTGGCAGCATTTGACTCTTTGTGGTTCGTACAAATCTCCTTTAAAGCCATTGATCGCCACTGTCGGCGCGATTAGTGGAAGCAACAATGCAGAGCATGTTTGTAAAAAATGTGGAGTGTTTTGGGGGGAGGGGGGAGAATAAATTCTTCCTGAGTTCACCAAATCCTGTAAAAGATCTAACTGCTAGGAGAAAAGGGAGGGTTGCCTTGAAAGAACAATGAGACAGTTTCTTAGCACCGGCTTGATTAGAGCAGAGGTGCGATATTTATTAACAGCAAATAGTTGCTGCAGCCGAGGAGAGTGTGGGCTGAGTTTGCAAAGCCAATTCGTGCAGAAGTTGGCTATTGGACCTGACAGGAGGCTCCTGCTGTTGTGAGTCCCAGGGCTTCCAAGTCCATGCCCACTCCAAGTCTATGTACACTCCAAGTCCATCTGCACATTGATCCAGATTTGGAAACCCAGTAAGTTCAATGCTTTATATGTGTTAAATGTTTCTCTATTCACGTTACAAGGAAGGAGGTTCTGACTAAACATCAGGAAGAACTTTCTGACAGTAAGAGTTGTTCAACAGTGAAATGGACTCCCTCAGGAGGTTGTGGACGCTCCATCTTTATAGGTTTCAAAGCAGAGGTTCGATAGCCATCTGTCATGGATGCTTTCACTGAGATTCCTGCATTGCAGGGGGTTGGAGTAGATGACTCTTGGGGTCCCTTCTATGAAAACCTACAAGGTTTTTTTTTTTTAAAAAAAAATAGACATTGAGGAAAGATTTGGGAACTTTCTACAAGCATTTTCTTGTGTCAGCACTTTATAGCCAACTCTGAGATAACCCAACTGAGACAAGGAGAAGCAAGCAAAAAATGGCAGACAATTGGAACATCTTTTTCAAACACTTCAAGCCTGTGATTGGCAAGACCTCCCCGCTTCTCGCTTCAGCTTGCATCACGTTGGCTCAGAAGGAGCAATGGGAGAAAGACTTAATCCAATTCACATTTGAAGGAGGATTTACCCAATTCATACTTTCCAAAACAACACAGAAACTGAAACACAGTCATCCTTCAAAATTTGCACTTCTCTGAATCTTGTGATGCTAAGTAAGAAAAGTAATGTGTACAAGATTCAGCGTACACTGAATCTTGTGATGCTAAGTAATGTGTACACAAATGCATATACATGATGTATGCATATAAATGCATATATAACTGAAAATGACATAACAAATACATTGTATTAGGGAAAATGCTTTGCAAAAATGTGTATAATGAGCAGAACTACATTCACATTGATGTATTTGCATAAGATTTTTCTAAGAAAAATAATAATTACAAACTGATGTGGAAATGTGGAGAACTGATTTTAAGGCTGGAAAAATGAGAAACTGAGAGAAACCAAAACTGACACATTCTCTCATTCTTGCTCAAAAGGAAGCAGAGTTATATCCTTCAAAATCAGAAAATAGTTCAGCTTATTTCTGAGTCAAAATGAGTTCACGCCCTTGAGCCTGCAAACCCTTCCTCCCAGTCACCTACTCGACCTCATTCTCCTTATTTGAGACAAACCAGAGACTCGTATTTCCACATTTGGAAATATGAGTCTCAAGGTCATCATCATTTCCAACTGCTAGGATCATATTGCCAAGCAAAATATACAGAATATGTCATCTTGCATTTATATCTTACCCATCCTCCCACCTTATCCTCACAAAAGCCCTGCAAGGTAGATTAGTCAGAAAGAGAGGTAGAGAGATCATCTCAAGGTCAATCAATGAGATTTGAACCTATGCCACCTTGATCCAAGTCCAGCTCACCACAATGGCTTTCTGAGGACTTTCTGTTGACCACAAGATCAAGAAAGATGGAAGCAGAAGTACCACATATTTTATGATGCTTCTAGGAGATGGGTGGCGCTATAGAAACTCTTCAGCCCCATGATATGCCTTCAGAACCTTCTAGACAAGCAGTTCTTGATAGCAGTGTTTCTGGTAAGAGTTGCAAAATTTAGCAGCCAAAGTCCTTGAGGCTTTTGAGATTGTATAGATTTTCCCTTAATGCATGTACTACAAATACATCGCTGTTCTGATCTACACCACACTCAACAATCCACAAAGAGTGCTGCTTTCTCCTCTCAATGTTTTCTAGCTGTATCTTCTTCCTAGACTTTCTTCCTCACAGTTTGAAATTTCAGGGTTACTTGAAGCAATTATAGCTTCCCCTCTCTTGCCTATCTCTAGGGTGTCAATACGTCTAATTCTTAAGATACTTGATTGGCATGGCAAGGTATATCAGTGTTGGCTAATCATATGAAAAAGGCCTCAGGGATTGTGCAGCATTTAGGAAGTGAAAGTAATTATTATCACCACACCTTGTGGCGTCCAGATTCTGTGGTTGAAACAGACGTCTGTTACATGTTATGGCTGCACATTTATTATTCAGTGTAGTGCCCAGTCCACAGCCTGCATGTTTGAGCTGATTTCTCCTTCAGATAAAATCATCCCCATCATCAAATCTACCATATTTGGAACATGGGAACCAAAAGTGTCCCATTGGCCTGTATCTCTTATTTCACATGTGATTGTGTTTCTCGGCATCAATCTTCACTTAACAGTTCATGGATGGGTAACCTCAGGCCCAGGGAACAAATGCAGCCCTCTGGTCCTTTCTGTCTTATTTCAAGGACTCTTCCCAGGCCATACTACATCCCCCGCCTCACACCAGCTCCCTAGGCCACATCTTTTGGTCTAGCTAGAATGTGTATTTGATAATGTTCTTGTTTATGTGAATTATAGAGGTCTGTGTGTTGAAATGTACCTACTGTACAAGGTAAAATTAATGTATGTTGCTTGGCCCACTCTTACCTCTGACTCCACCCATCAGTGGAACTAGCCCCCCCCCATGTTGCCCAGAATGTGGCCCTCAGGCAGAAAATGTTTCTGCACCCCTGTTGTAGTTAATGACTGTTGGTCAGAATCTCTGCCAGTTTTGCAGATTTGTGGTTAGCTTTTCTACCAACATTAGAAGGGCTGAGTCTGATATATTATTGCATTCAAAATTTCCCTGATTCTGATTACTTCTCCCTACTGAATGGTGTTTCTTTGGTTAGGTCTTCCGGTCCGAGTGTCTGATTACTGGTTTCATTGCCTTACTTGTTCAAGTGGGCATTTAATGCGGGGAATAATGATATATGTAACCACCAGCTCTGTTAGAATTTGTATGAAGCCAATGGTTTGGCTCAGTTGCTTGAAGCATCTGGAGCTATTTACTCTGCAGGCATTGCTTTGTAGTGCATCTGCTCTCTGACTGTGGCATCCTGTGGTCTTGGCTTCATTGTTTGAGCCTGTGTGCTGCTGAAGGGTGACTAGTCCTAAACAGCAGCTGCATAATTGATGAGCGGGTTCTCTGTGGTTCGTTTCAAGGCTATGATTCTATGACATTTTGAATGTTCCTTTCAACCTCTCCTTTCAGCCCTAAAAAGGAGATAATGAAGGTGACCTACAATCCTAAGTACAATCAAAACACAATTAAAATAGACATCAGTAAGACCAGAGCCAGTCAAATAGCACTGGGAAGAATCATAGAATTATAGAGTTGGAAGGGATGTAGAGAGTCATCTAATCCAATCCTCTGCAATGCAGGAATCTCAACTAACACATCCACGACAGATCCAACCTCTACTTAAAAATTAACACACATCTAAATACCTGATGGGCCAATAAGATATATACCCCAGCCAAGGCCGTAAAGTATTAGATTAGCTGGTTCTCTCTTGGGAGGGAGTTCCGAAGTCTTGGCACTGCAGTCAAGAGCTCCCAGTCCTGTGATCCAAACAGCTACATGAAGCAAGATTTCAGCTGACAAGCTCAATGATGGGTAGCTTCATGTGGGAGGAGGTGATGTTTCAAACGCTGGTGTTCTCAAGCCAGGATTGTACTTCCTGGTGACATCATCAGATTAGTAGACTCATAGATAAATGAACTCTGAAGCAGCCAGGGCCCAAGTCAAATTTTGTATATTTGGAGGGACTTGGGCATCAGGCACATTGGATAGAGACAGCCACGGATCGCTACAGGTTGGGATGGATGTCAGGGGGCAGGGCATCAGGCAGGAAAGAGAAGCAGGCATCAGATGGGAAAACTCCAGGCTGAGATTGATGGCTGCATATTCCCCGGAGAAGGTAGGAGCTGCCTGAATCTCCTACCTGTCTGATGATTGTCCCTGAAGCAGCACCACTTAGGATTGATTGCTTTGTCAGTAAAGGTACAGATGCAGAGAAGCCGCTTACAGAGGAGCAACCAACAGACTTGACTCCCCTGAAGGAGAAGAAACACAACATTTTCCCCACCCTTCCATATATTAAAATTGAAGTTAAAAAACAAACAAACCCTAGTTAAACATTATCCCCACCCTCAAATTAGACACCAGATCCAGGGCGAGTCATCCCAATTTGGGGTCCCCAGATCAGGGTCACAGGGCAGATGTGGGGCTTAGTATAGCATACAAACACCAGCACACACACTGAAGCTATCACTTCATCCCATCTGGGTATTTATTATCTTAGAAATCAGCCCTGGCCATAAGTTTTGGTATTATTTGCACAAGTAGTGGGCCACATGGGCTTACATCACAAGATAAAGCTCCTTTGGGGCTGTGAGTGTATGTCCAAAAGAGGCCTAGACTGGAAATTTATTGCTTAGGGAAGATTTGGACCTACTGTTCAACATCTGTGAGGAGAATGTAATGCAGAATCCTTAACTTTTGGTGTCCTACCATCACTAGAGAACTGTTATTCACCCAAGTTGAATTTGCATGTTCCTACTCAGGAGAAAAATTCAAGGAACGTCAAGCGGAGGAATGCCTCACCTCCCCCCCCCAAAAAAAATCACCCACTAGGACTTAGCAACATGTAGGAGAATGGTATATTTCTGCCCACCCCCAGGTTGTCACCTACTCTAGCAGGTTAAGTTCCACACAGGGCTGGTCCTACCATTAGGAAGAGTGACCCCCAGCAGATTCTGGGGAGTGGGAATGGTGATGAGGTGCTGGAGGGCAGAGCTGTGTCCGCCATGCATAGCTTGCTCTGATCCTGCTACATTAGCCTGTTTCCTTCAGATGCAGTGTTGAAGATTCAGTTGCTGGCTTTGCTGCCTTCTGTATGCAAAATGAGGAAGGAATTCCATCTTGTCCTTTGCCTAAGGCAGTAAAACGCTTTGTGCTGGCCCTGGTTTTTCAGAATCCTTGTAATCAAGGAATTGAATCCATTGCCATGCGTTTTTCTTTAAATCATGCCACTTTCCCACAGAATGACTATTCTCGTAGCATATTGTAAAGAGTGCATATTTACAAGTCTTGGTGGGGAGGCCCGGCCTCATATCTGAATCCCTGATCCAAAAGTATGTGAAGTGTAATTATGGTCTTCACCTCACATATCCTCCTTTTACAAAGCCTGGCATGCAGGGACAGGTGGAATTTGATGCTGCCCCAGTACAAGTATATTTGCATGGTGAAGCATCATTTCCCCCTCCAGGACACATTTTGCAGCCAGATATACAACCACCCATAGGTGGCGGAGTGGTACTCTGCTCGGCCTTTAAGCCTGCGACTCAAGGAGGAACGGATATGTGGCAGACAGCTTGTGTGACAGGAGATTAATTACCCACTTTCTTTGTGACATTGTGAAGGGCCCCATGGGAAATGGGGAGATGTTTGTTGTCTTCCAATTCCATCCCCCTTGTAAATAGCAAGGATGGCTGCTGCCTTGCATAGCACTGGGCTAATTCCATTTGTCATTTTTAGACAGCCCCTTTCTGCCTCGGTGTTTGGGCTGCTAAAATGCTGTAATGTGACCAGGCCCTTGGGGATAAAAATGGTTGTTCTTGGAAGTCAGGGCAAGAAAATGGACTGCAAGCCAAAGCACTTCTTGGTGCCAGGAAGCACTGAAAGCTGAAGAAGAAGAAGAAGAAGAAGAAGAAGAAGAAGAAGAAGAAGAAGAAGAAGAAGAAGAAGAAGAAGAAGAAGAAGAAGAAGAAGAAGAAGAAACGGCTGTGAGGGGCTGGAACTGCCATCCATAGCTGCCAAGTTTTCCCTTTTCTCGCGAGGAAGCCTATTCAGCATAAGGGAAAATCCCTTAAAAAAGGGGATAACTTGGCAGCTATGCTGCCATCTCATGTGAACCTGTCTAGGCTCCGAGATCTTCAGAGGAGGTGCTTCTCTCAGTCCCCTCCCCAACTGCCATGCTTGGTAGGGACGCGGTGTCTGCTTCCAATCTTTGGAACCCTCTGCTAGAGAACTTAGGCTGGCCCCCTCCTTGCTGGCCTTCTGCTACTGGCTGTTTTTGAGGAAAAGGCTGGTGCTGTTTTTATTGTTGTCTGTGTTCAATTAATTTACATTATTTTAATTCTATTAGTGTTTATTTACATTTTTATCATTGCCGTTTCCTTGTTTTTATCTTGTTAATTTTTATCTTTAAGCTGCCTTGAGTCCAAGACTAGGGAAAAGGTGGGATATAAATAAATATTCTCATAATGATGATGGTGATGATGATAATAATGATAATAATAGCTAGAATCTTACTCTAGTTCTGGGCACCAGGTGCAAATATGCTGACTAGTACAATAGATTTTGTACTCCTCAGTGTCTTTTTACTTGTTACCAGAGACTAGAGTGATATAGACCACAGCTCTATTGTCTTGATGCATGAACAAGTCAAGAGCAACTTACCACATACTGCATAACTTTCAGTGAGGTGTGTACGTAGCTTTTGTTTCTGTGAACCTGATTCTGGTTGTTCCTTCTTCCTTTCTGGACCCCCCCCCCCATGTTAGCTTACCCTGAAGAAACCTTATCCATCTGCTAACTCGGCATACCCAGCCAGTTCCTTCAACTCATCAAATAATTGATTCTTATTTATCATACTTACTGATACTGAAATTACCGTTTCCCTTTGTCCTGTCTCACTCAGATAGGAAATACGAGAAGTGGTGAGAGTGATTGGATGCAGGTGGCACTGTGGTCTAAAACAATGAGCCTCTTGGGCTTGCTGATCAGAAGGTCAGCGGTTCGAATCCACGCCACGGGGTGAGCTCCCGTTGCTCTGCCCCAGCTCCTGCCAATTCTAACAGTTTGAAAGCAGATAAATAGGTTGTTCCTGTGGCAGGAAGGTAAACGGTGTTTCCATGCACTCTGGCACTCGTCACGGTCCTCCGTGGTTTAGTTATGCTGGCCATATGACCCAGAAAACTGTCTGTGGACAAACACCGGCTCCCTTAGCCTGAAAGCAAGATGAGCGCCACAACCCCATTGTCACCTTTGACTGGACTTAACCATACAGGGGTCCTTTACCTTTACCTTTTTACTTACAGATACTGAACTTACAGTTTCCCTTTGTCCTGTCTCACTCAGATAGGAAATAAGAGAAGTGGTGAGAGAGATGGAGGCTGGTTCAGGTTTTGTTGTTTTGGGCTGAAAATGGATACAGTTCTTAAGAGAGCTGATGGTAGCCCACAGCATGCACACTCATTTCTTTTGTCCTACTCTCATTTCTGGTGAAACAGGTTTCGCAAGCATTTGAAGCACTACCGTACAACCACCTGAAAGCCTGTTTACTGGAGATAATGTGCATGACACACAGGCAATGATGGTTCTATCATTGTTACCTGCAACACTGGAAGAAGAAAAAAGATTGCCTCTAGCCTCCTAAATTTAGCACAGCTTAGAAAGCAGATGATGAGTTCCACACACCAGACAATGGACTCCTGCAATACTAAATGTCTTTGGGAGGAGCCAGGGAATTGGGTTATTTTTACTCTGGAACGTGATATATTTGCGTGAGATCATAAGGTGAGTTTTCAATATGATGCCTCAATAACCATTTCCAGAGCTCTAAGGATTGATCCTCATCTCATCTGATAATTTTGGTGCTTTCCCCATTCCGCTGAAAGATGAGATGTTTTCAGCAGGTGATGGGGATGCCAAATTGGATAGCTGATATAATATATGAAAGTGAATATAGGAATTGTTAATCTCTGGTGCTGTAGACTAGTCCCCCCCCCCAAAGCTTCCAAATAACTGCAATTTATGTATTTGACTCTGCTTGAAACTTTCCCCATCCTGTAAGCTCAAAGTGAATGACAGATTCCCCCTTTCCCTTTCCCCAGAGAAGTAAACCATACATGCCTGTTGCAGATACTGAATTTGGAACTTTGTGGGTGAAGAATTGAAAGGGCACCTTCACAACTAAGTTCTAAATGGCTCAGGACCACAATATCACAAGGACCACCACTCTCCATATGAACCTACCCAGAGCCTTAGATCATCCTCTGATTACCTTCTTCGTGTGACTCCTCCACAAGAGATCTGGAGGATGGCAGCACAAGAGTGGCCTTTTCTGCAGGGGCTCCCCATTTATGAAATGCTCTCCCCAGGGAGATTGGGCTGGCACCTTCATTATACATCTTTAGGCACCAAGCAAAAACGTTCTTCTTTTAAATGTGTTGTGGAAGGGGGGGATTATTGGGTTGTCTTTGTTCTTATTTTTATTATGTATTTTGTGTTTTTTATATTTTAATTTTATGTTTTGAGCCACCCTGAGATCTATGGGTATATGGCAGTATACTACTACTACTACTACTACTAATAATAATAATAATAATAATAATTCTAGATAGAAGTTCAGAAAGATAACCAGCCTTCTAAATACTTAATTGACTACAGCAGGCCATGTGACAATAGCTGACATCCCACAATAGCTTCTGAGTCAGGTTTGTTTCTTTGGTCTTACTAAAAATGGGACTCTGGCACCCGCAACTCCAGGCTTTTCCAGTGCCACTCAATTCATCACACCCAGTCTTCCTCCCTTGACCCTGCCACTCAATCTTCTGCCAGACATAGACAAGCCTGACCATAATATCTAAAAAGAATTTAAAAGTAAAAGATATAACTAAATTTCCGAGAGTTATTCAATGCCAACTTTGGTGTGATTCCAAGGAAAGGGGTCCCATGTTAGGAATCACTATTTTTCTTCTTCAGCCAATGATTCCTTCCTTCCTTCCTTCCTTCCTTCCTTCCTTCCTTCCTTCCTTCCTAATCAAATAGAATTACAATTTCTATATTGTATAGTCCCTTGGTCCCATAGGTATACTGGAGTATCATACCTTTTGAATTTGCCAAAAATATATTGTGGCCGTACCATATAGATACATAGTTCCAAGAGGCCCTGCAAAGCATCCATCATTAAATCCAAATTTTAATTTTCAATCTGCACATTCTAGTTGCTTTACTGGACTATACTACTGGGCATGGATGAGGCATCAGATGAACAGTCTTCTGACATTACCCATTACTGATGATAAAAAGTCATGCTGTGCAACAGACAGAGGGTGCCCTGAGCTTCTGCGCTAGGGATACAACTTATTCCTTTCATCTATTGTTGATTTTTACAAAAAAAAACACACACACACACACACACACACAAACAAAGCCTAGATAGATGGGTGAGCTGGGAGTTCAGCTTAGTAACTAACAAGTTCAGCATGTTGGAAATGGAAATGTAGGGCAAATATAATCAATTCAGAGAGTCAAAGCTGAGCCATAGGCAACAGTCAAAGATGAACTGGGAGTCAGAGCCAAGAAATTCACCAGTGCCAGGAAGACCTTGTTGCTCAAGACAAGTTCCCACCCAAAGAGGAATTCTTTTACAAACCTTCCTGCCCAGGAGCTGGAATGCTCAGCTGATGTGAGCAGGGCCAATTCAGAGCCTGAGAATTCTAAATTGATAAGAAGATGCTCCAAACTACAATTCTAATAGTTCAACATACATAGTGACTGCACACACAACAGGTTCCTGTTACTAGCTTTGGAAGTGTCTGAGAGTAGGAGCTTATATGAACATGCATAGCAAAAAACTGACAAAACAACAACAACAACAACAACAACAACAACAACAACAACAACAACAACAACAACAACGACATCTGCTATTCTCCAGTACTGGTAGGGGGAAAGGTAAGAGTAAAACAAAAAATCCAGGTTCAAGTGATACAGAGTTGCATAAACGTACATTTCATTTAGTAACCATTGTATTAATGGCTTTCAAATGTCCTCTTTCAGAGACTGATTTAGGGGACCATGACTGATTTGGTTGCACTAGACACGAAGCCTTGGGGGCATTGCAGGAGACGCTGCAACTATGGTTTTGAATGGCGTCTGAGAGACAAGAGGGCACCAAATTTTGGTTTCACACGGGTTGCTGCTGAAATTTGAGACCCCAAACTCTGCCACTGCTGTTTGTCTCAGGAACCTTGTTGCTACAGAAATCCTCAAATGTTGCATTTTCTGTATGCCTTGAAGATTATTTACAGCCACAACTAGCCAAGAAGCCTGATTTAATCATCAGGCTGCATTTGAAGAATCTTTTTCATGCGCAGAAGCGTATTTCAAGCCAATTGCACATATAACTTGTGGAACAGAGTATGCCTCCAGAGATGAACTGCTTGGCCAATATCCCCCCTAGGCTTCCATTCTTCAGTATTCCACAATATCCTTGTAATTTATATCTAGTTGTGGGCCTCTGTCAGTATCAGTTATCACATATTGTTTTTTTTTTTCTTATTGGGAACTAAAACACAGTAGGTGGTATTGAACTAAAAAAAATTCAGAGTAGACTCAATGAAATTTACTGTACCTAACATTAAAGCTTAGTTTAATACCATTTAGTATATTTAAACAAATACAGATAAGAAGAACAATGATCTCCTGCATTGGTTTTCTATTTCCTCTTTTATCCTTTAGAATATAAATGGAAAACGTGGCCCTCCAGATGTTGCTGCACTATAACTCCCATCACCCTTAATCATTGACCAAACTGGCTGGGAATGATGGGAATTGGAGTTTAAAAACAAATGAAGGACCACAGGGCTCCTATCCCTTTCTAAAGTCAGAACTATATAATTATGTGTCTCTCTGTTCAACTTCATAATCAGAAATAAATATGAATCAGTCTCTTTGGTTGATGCAAAGAACCAAGAATGGGGACAAGATGTAGAGAGAAGTCGTAAGATTTTGAAACTCAGGCAAGGGGTGGAAAATCAAGGTTTGGGCATAGTATGCAGTTAAAAAGGTCAAGACACATAGGGAAGCAGGATAAATTGAATATGTTGAATGGGGCAACAGGTAAGGGGAAATGGGCTTCCAATGTTGGGGGTAGGGTAGGAAAGCTCAGATCAACTGCATCCCATAAGCCTAGTGTTTGGTGGAATAACTGGCAGGGATCTGGCATTTACTTGAATGCCAATTTCTCACTTTCTACCACTCTTGGCAGAGCTGCTTTCTGTCATTCTGGTGAAAAGAGATAATTCCAAAGCCTCTGTGTGTGTTTGTGTGTGACAGACATGTTAGTGCATTGTTAAAGGGGGGGGAGAGGGTGGTTAAGCATCGCTGCCTGGGCAAAGGGCTTGAGACAGGCCCATCACACAGACTTCAGCCTGCCAAGCTCTGTGTCTTTTTAATTATGGAGCAACTGATGAGCAACATTGTGGAGATGTGTAAATCAGAGGGAAAGGTGTTGCAAATTGAAAGGGACTGGGAGGACGGGGGCCCCTGGGCAGCGCACCATCAAAGGTCTGTTGTTCTTGGCATCTGATTTATCACAGCTTGCTCCAGAAGCTGGCAGGAGTTGGAGCTGCATTCAGGTGGGGAACGAGAAAAGAAAGTGTGTGCTCAGCACTGAAAGGAAGCAGAGTGAGGGAAGAGGAACATAGGTCCATTCAAGCACAGCTCTGCTCTCCATACTCTTGTCTCCTTTGGTGATCGGGTTTCTCAGTAAGTCACTTAGCAACGTTTTACTGCAGCAGTGCGGAACCTCTGGTCCACCAGCCTAATCGGGCCATTTCAGCCAAGCCATACCACCAGGTAAAGATGCAGCTCCCTAGCGAAAGCAGGATTTGCCCACAAAGCCTTGTGCTTTTGCTCATGTGGGCTAAGGAAAATGGGTCACCTGGTACCATTATGACATTAGATGACAGGTGGGCAGTTTCACCTACCTGTTTATTTTATTCAATTTATTTTATGCATAAGCTGCACTTTCCTTTAAAGGTGTAAAGTAGATCTATTAAAGTAGATCTGCAGGGGTTGTGAGGGGAGGTAAGGATTCAGCTAACCAGCCCTGATCCATTTCTTCCTGGTTTGCTGAATATCCTAGCCTCTAGAACTTGTCACAGACAATTTGGAAAATAAGTCCCTAACATGACTTCTGAATTGTCAGAAGAGGATATTGAGGACTGTTTCAGTAGGACACCATTTATTTATATTATTATATCTGTTATCAAACCAAACGGCCGGGTATGCTTTAAGATGCTGATGGCAGCTAACACTAATAGCATCACTAATAAAGCAAGAATAAAAACACAGCCGACTTCAGGTAATATAAAATAATAATAAAAACAGCCACAGCCATAGCTGCCAAGTTTTCCCTTTTCTCGCGAGGAAGCCTATTCAGCATAATGGAATTTCCCTTTAAAAAGGGGATAACTTGGCAGCTATGGCCATAGCACAAGTTAGCTCTCTGGGGAGGGTTGCCCCCCTCCTCCTCAAGAGTCTCCTTTCCTTATATGATAATAGGTGACCCTTCTGATAATTGGGTCCTTAAAAAGAAATACCAGTACTTTGAATGGAAAGGTGCCTGGAAAGGAATTGGTAACTCATAGTTCATAAACCTCCTAGTCCTGGGAGCCAGGTGGTTCCCCAAGACCATTCTCACGCTGATCTCTCAGATCTGCTGCAGTCTTCAGGCAGATCCACAGCATCCATTTAAAGCACTTCCAGCTCACATTTAAAACACATAACCTTCCTCCAAAGTATCTTGAGAGCTATAGTTTGCTAAGGCTGCTAGGAGTTATCGCTACTTGAGTATAGTTCCCAGGATTCTTTGGGGGAAAGTAATGTGCTTTAAATGTGGATCTGCCCTTCCCCTTGCACCATCTTCCTGCTCTGCCATTTCCATGTACTTTGCCAGCCCTTGGATCTGAGCACCCGACAATAGCTATATTATATTGTCTGCCTTGACATCTGCGGGTATGCCTAGAATGAACTCCGTGTTCTTATTATAGAAGTGATATGATTGCCAATTGATTCTATATGTGTGCATCACAAATGAGAGACTCCACAGATGTTTGTTCCAAGACAGAAATCTAGAGTTCTTTCTAGGGTAAGCTATAAACATTTAAGTTCTGAATCAAAACATTTATAGAGTGCTTGGAATTTACACATGTGTTGTCTTTTTAATTGCCAATCCAGGTAAAACATTTCGTCTAAATATAGCACGAGAGCTGAAACAAACAGTACTCTCCCCCCCCCCCCAATGCATACAGTACATTCATCCCTTTTGACAGCTATACAGGGTGATTTTCACACCCATAGAGAATCTTGACAGGATTTTGAATAACTCCAGATAATTTACTCTATTCTAATTTAGGGACGTTCATATGTTACTTCCAGGGTAGAAATAATAATTATCTCCAAAGAAACCCTGCAGTTTCCTTGCTACTGTGTAGGGATGTATAGAACACATGCACACCTTTCTGAAAAAGTTTTGCTTCCATCAACATTTTGTAATGTTTTGTCCAAGCAAATTATATGCAAACTAAACTCTACTTCATATTTGTAATAACAAACTGAAAATTACCAGTGATTACAATAGTTCTTTTCACTATTGCGATCCTGTGTTCTAAAATACCTAAAATGGATCCACAAAGTGTTTTTGATCGAACTCATGTTATCCCTACTCTTCGGCCAAAAAAGACTTCTAGAATGGATTATAGATCGGGATTACAATCTACAAGACACAACATTAAAGGAAAAGTGTATGAAGAGGGAAGAGCAAAATGAGTACACTCAGGCAACTCACATCATATCTATATATTTTTTTAAAAAAATCAATACAAAATGCCCCTGGCAGATACTGTACATAAATGAAAATAAGAGAGTTTTGCCCTGCCCTTGGACTTACAAACTAAAAGATGAGACACACACAAGAGAAGGGGAAGTAGACGATAATGCCAGAACAATCAATTACCTTGTGAACAGCTATTTCTGTCTCCAGCTTGGGCTAGGCTCCCCTTGTTGGTCTTCTTACAGAGATGAAGGTGATAGAACTCCCCAGCAGCCTTTGATCTCAGGCAGCTAAGAGAGGCCAGAAAGACACCCACACCCTCTCTGCTTCTATAGTCATAGGCACTTGGAGCAGATTTCTTTCTACCCGGGGTGTGTGAGGGGGATGGGAAGTACAATCTCCGAATAGGATCATTCTCTGAGTGATGATTGGACCAGGCTGATTACATTGTTGTTGTTGTTGATGATGATGATGACAGAGAAAGGGGGACAAACCTTTCAGCGTTCCCTGTACCTCTGGTCAATGACAGAGGCCAAAGTGATCTGTCCCTCACCTCATTACTGAAGTTATTCATAATACCAGAAGGGGGAACCTCAGATTTGGGGCTGCAGTGTGACCCTCCAGGTATCCCTGTCTGGCCCTTAGAATTATCCACAGATCACACTCTCCACTGGCCCTGCTTTGTACCCCAGGTACTTTTGTCTGACTGTAATGTCTCCTTGAAATCTGATAATACGTCTTGCTTTTTTTTTTTTTGGATGGAAGACAAAAAGGGATGTGTGAGTGTAGAAATGGGCCTACTGAACAAAGGAAATTATATATATATATATTCCACCTCAGGCCCTGTCAACCACTGGCAAGCAGCCCTGTGAGAGTTGTCCTGATGTGGCACTCGGGTTAAAAAAAAAAAAACCATCCCTGATGATACAAACTCCTGTAGACTAAGAGTGGATGGTTTCATTTAAAAATAAAGAAGGTGCTATTGAAATGGTTTTCTAGTCCTAAACACATAGGGAACATTTTAAGTTGTGAATAATTGGAGCGATCACACCTACCTGAGTGGCACGAGCTGTCACTGGATTATGCAGTACATACATTTTCCTTTAGGAGAGATGTATGGCTCTCTGCATGGAATTTTACAGCAGGAGTGTGAAAATGGAAAGCAGAGATAATACACTTGTTTTTGTGGGGGTTTGGGGGTTGTTGGTTTTTGCTCTAACACTGCATATATATGTGTACAGGTTCCCTTATAATTTCAGCAATAAGCTACTCCTCAAATTGAAATGAGAATCTTGCAGGCTATAGCCTGCATATTTTTTCTCTCTTTCACAAACATGGTACCTGAGGTCAAGGCTGACTCCAAGGCAGGGGTGGGGAACTTTGGCGCGGGGGTCAAGTGTTCCCCCCCTCCAGGCCTCTCTATCTGCTCATCAGAATTCTCCTTTGGCAGTGCTGCTCCCCAGGCCTTACTCATCCTGTTCCTCCTTGACTGTTTTTGCCAGCTAGAATGTGTCAATGAACTATGATAATGCCTCTCACTTGGCTGGATGGAGAATGGAATCTCTTGTTTTGTGAAACTGAAATGTACCCTACTTTAGATATCTAAGAGTCCCACCCATTTCCCCCACCCACTGTTTCCTTCTGGCCCTGCTCACCACTGGTATGTGGCCCCCAGAAACTTGTCCATGAAGGAATGCAGCTGAAGAAGGTTTACCACCTCTACCCTACAGAAATGGTCTCCAAAGAGTCCCCAAGCCCCAAGCCATGTAGAAAATCAGTTACCAGACTAGTGGCATCACTGAGATTCCTGCTATTGCATCAGCAATTTACATAATAATGTAGAAGGCTCAAAAACCAGATTCCCAACTCAGAGCCCGTAATCTGAAACTAAACAAAACAAATTGTTGATGAAAGGGAAACATGGGCAAATCACATGAACATTCGTTTGATAATCTCACAGTTGTGACATAAGCAGAAAGAAGGATTGAGCGGCCAACAACAGATGGGCTGTTATTCCTCTAAGGGGAGGAAAAGGGCAATTACTATGGAGCTTGAAGATGTCCAAGGTTGACAGCAAAAAGCTTTTATTCAGGAATCAAGTTCCTCCTGGCAGTTCTGATCATGAAAAGGATTTTAAAACACAAAGATTGAAAAGAAAGTCCAAAGGTTTTAATGCAATTAGTTTGGTTTGATGTGCATGCGCACACACGCACACACACACACACACACACACACACACACACATATGCATGCGCTTTTGGTTCAATTAATTACTCATTCTGGAGCAATCAGGGTTTTTAGGCAGAGCAAACTGTCTTTGAAATGGCCTTGTGTTTGCCACAGGCAATCCTAATATGATTAACTTTGAAGCCAAGAAGTCAGTGGATCACTTGTATGCTCAGCAATGAACAATCAGGATATGCTGCTATCCATGGTGCTGCTCTAATCATGACATCTAATACAGTCTCATTTGATTGCCTGCTGCTGCTGCCTCCTCCCTCCCTCTATCAAGATGCAGAAAGAGAGCCTGATAGGGAGTGCCAGAGAAGGTTGGTTATGATTTGGGGATATTTTGGTTGGGCAAATTAAAAGCATTGTCATAACATGGCATAACTCTTGAACCGTTTCCTTCCTTAATGTCTCTCTTATATAGAATTCACTGAACTTTTTTTTTTAACACTGTACTGTCTGTTTATTGTGATCTTGAACTGATGTACCAGCTGAACTCCACATTCTGACTCAGAACCTGCTATGAAGTTACTTTTTTTCAGAGCTAACAGCCCACAGGGCACAGCCCAGCATTTTACCATGCCTATTTGCCAGCTATTGTTCCAGATTTAGTTCCTCTGTCTTATTGACTAGTTTTTGACTCTAGAAGCCAAGTTGCACAACTGGCAAGTTTGCATGATGCAGCTGTCTTTGGTCTGGACACTTCTATAGGGGGAGATAATTGTATGTTTTCAGTGCTCTCCTATATTAAACAAACCGTCTCTGTAAATAGAGAACGAGCATTTCAGGGGAAAGTGTCAAACCTAGCTTTTCCCTGCCATACTTACTTTGAACCTCCAGAGAGAGGGTTTTTGGTTTGGTTTGGTTTTTGCAGGAAGGGGACAAAATGAGGTGCAGTCAGGTTTTTAGTCCCTCACATATAGCCTGAAATTGTCTAGTCCAGTAGCAGGTGCATAATTTGCTTTCCACTCAAGCAACTTTCCTAATTTGAAAGCATTAGTTGTTTACTAAAAATAAATTAACCAAATATATCATAATCAGTGATACTGAAGTATGGCTTTGCATGACTGTTTGGTTCTGTAGTGGCTGCTTGAAACCTCTATCCATGGTTTGGCTCACTAGCTGTCTGGACCAGTCAGTCCTCTAGGCCAGTGTTTCCCAACCAGTGTGCCTCCAGATGTTTTGGGACTACAACTCCCATCATTCCTGACCACTGGTCTTGCTAGCTAGGGATGATGGGAGTTGTAGTCCCAAAACATCTGGAGGCACACTGGTTGGGAAACACTGCTCTAGGCCACACAACTGTTTTTCTACTATACTAACACACTTTGCATACAGAAAAAACCCCAAACACACACACACACACACACACACACACACACACACACCACTGTCTCTCTGTATTGTGACGTTTTCCTATGATTGGCAGGGAACCACCAAGCACAACAGTGCCACCTGGATTCCCAGTGGCCCCCATGCAGCCATATTAATTTGCCTTTGCTTTGTAAGTAAATATACTGGCATATGAATGCCAGGAGGGCACATGCCAGTTGCCCCACCCACCCTTCATGGTGAGATGGCCGTATGCAGAGCTGCTAAAAGCAGAGTTGAGATATTTGCATAATCACAAGAAGTGCATATTTAATAGGGATTTCACAGCAGCCTGAGCCTTTGCAAAGTGGATGCTGAGCTCATACACAGTTGACCAAAAGTGGGAATCAAGACATGTTGGTAAATTTGATTAGCTGCCATTTGACTAGAGTTCATACACATCAAATCCCAGTGAGGGGCTCAGCATTTCAGCTCCATAATAATCACCCACTTGTGAGGCACCTATGAGCCACCCTCAGTGCATGCGTGATAGGAGGTAACAGTGAACCAGCTGAGATTGTTAAAGTTAAATAAGGATAGAGCAACATAAAGCATGGGAGAACAGCAGTTGGGTTCCAGATGTGAGTCTAGTCAGCTGCAGAAAAAAATGTGCATACGGGTTAGTGGGGTGTTGCACCTATCCTCGTGGATGAGTAATATAACCAAGGTTGCCTTGCAAAGACTCACATCCATAAGACTTAAAATGATTGTTCTGCAACATTTGCTGAAAATCCAATGTTCCAATAAGCTTTCCTGCTAGTAAACGGCACCACTATTATTTGGACTGTGAAATGAAAGGCATTCTGGGCTGACTTCAATGGTTTGGGAGTTCAGATATTGATCACCTCCATTTCTGGTCCCTAACTGAAAGCAAAACACCAGAGGAAAATACTTTAAGGAAATAAATGAATTTAGAACAGATTTTCATCCACAAGCCAGGAAGTGGAATTGCCAAAAAACAAAATAAAGAAAACACCAGCCGTAGAAATCTCAAGCTTTTCTCCCTTGCAATAGTAATGGCCATATTATTTGCTACAGAAAATTCTGGAACTGGGAGAGTCATAAATTCACAAGTACTGTGTGATTGTGTGAAAACCTGGGTGACATAATTGATAAATTAATGAAACTAATACCAAGTTGGCATCTGCTGCACAAAATAGTCTTTAACATTCTTTCTCTCCTAATAATCATAAGTGTTAGCAACACAGAATAGATTAAAATTCAGAAATGCCAGAGTCCCATTCCTTTTCCTTTCCTTTGATTTTGCAAGTTCCTTCCACTTAAGAAGGCAGACCATATTTAAAATTCATGTAGCCCTTTACATCTAAGAAGGATGACGAGTATTTCACACATTCACAATCACATGCAAATTTGATCCCCCTCTGATATAGAGCTCTGTATCTTCCCAATCTTAACTTTCTTATTCTTTCTTTCTTTTCATATCTGAGTCCCACTGACATTGCCTTTCATTTCATTTTATGGCACATTGGCCAAATGGATGACATGTTCATGATGGATGAGTGAGCTTTGCAGTGACTGTCTCTTATAACTTCCCAACCAACTCTGCAAATGACACAGATTATGAGATCTTTCTTATGTCCTTGGCACTGGGTTGCATTCTCTCTCTCTCTCTCTCCTCTCCTGCAGGGGGCAGTGTGAGGATGACAGAATCCTTGGCTGGTATCCAATGAAGTGGTTCCACCAGCAGAAGAGAGTATATTTGTGCATCAGAACTTCCCTTCCCTTTCATATTCCCACACAACCTGTGCACTCTTCCTAAACCTGTTCTGTAGGGAGGAGGGAACCTCTAGGAAAGATTTAGGGGTCTCAAAGGAAGAGGAGAATGTAGGAAATTCAATAGCACAGTCAAAATCTTTGCAGTTGTAGAATCATTTATGTAGTTAAGAGACCATCCCTTATGTGTCAAGAAGAGTCTTTTTCCATGCTAGCAAGGCAGTTTATACAGCTTGCCATCCATCCATTTGAAGTACATGTTTGCCATCTTTCGGGGGAAAGGCCTCCCTTTTGTAAGTGGCTTACAAAAGATAATTAGTTTCATATACATAACAGGATGATTTGGCTCCCCATACATAGCAGGACCTCTCAGCTCTACAGCTGCATCCAGGCATGTTGGATGGGTTCCTGAGTGCTTCTTCCTCTTCCTCTGATGGACTCAGCAATCGCAATTGGTAGCTAGAGGGAGGAGAGCTCTCAACAGGAGCTGTATATTTAGACCTTCTGCTGCATGATCCCAGTAAGCTCTTTGAATAGCTGCAGAAGTTTGGCAGGCACTGCTTCCATCACTGTTAGGAGAAGGCTTGTGTTGCTTTCGCTGCCCCTGCAGATTAGCTGGCCTGGGACTCAGCATTACAGGTCACAGCAAAGAAGAGGCAGGGTGGAACTGGTGGGGTGAGCCACTCACTGACCCATGGAGTTGCAAGTCTGCTTGTTTCAAGAATCTTTCAAGTTGTTCAGGGCTTTATATACTAATGGTAACACCTTGAACATGGCTCTGCGCAAATCTCTGAGCCCTAATTGCAGCTTCAAGCACAGCGCAATCCCCGCATAGATTAAGAGCTGCTGTGTTATGTGGGTCTGTATATATTATTACAATGTATTCTATGTAGCCTTGAGGATCATTCAACGAAAGGTCAATCTTCTAAAATAATGAATGGGAAACTCCCCCCACCCCCAGTCTGAGGGACAGATGCTGTCGTGGGAAATCTACTGAAGGGTTATGTACCACTACTGGTCAGGACATGGGGGAAAGTGGGCGGAGCAAAGAATGCTACTCTTACAGCTCTCTATATTCCAGCCATGCAAAATCTCTCTGTCTGCAAGCCAGACAATCAAGAGAAATAGTATAATGACACATTCTAGTCAGGCAAAAGCAATTGCAGAGCTCACAGAGGTCATGGTGAGGGGTGTGGCTTAAGGGGATAGCCTGGAGGGATGCAATTGGCTCCTGGGACTGAGGTTCTTCACCCTTGTTCCGAATAAACCAATATATTTGTAGCACTGATGAATGCTCCCCGGCCCCCAATATATCTCTGGATGTACCGGTATGTGGCAATGTGGAGACTGAAGACGTCTTGACAACTGTGGAGCTTTGTGTGTTTGGGGTAGGCACATTGCATGTGGGCATCTGGCACCTCGAAGGGTATAATTGAACAAGTGCATATGTTTGAGAGATTAGCACCTTCCAGGTACCCATGTAACAGGGATGGTCCTTATTTAATGCAGCATTTGAGTCCTGTAGCTTGAGCCCTGGTTCTGGCTAGAATCCTACAAATATTAAAGACAGTTACAGATGCAACAGATCTATGTATCTTTGTCCGCAGACTGGAGTTGGCCTTTTCTAGTGATCTAATATGCATTGGAAACTTTTTCCTAAATTAAGCTAAGAACAGGGGCTACCAGGTAAATGCAGACATCTGGTGCTACATCATCCAGTTTTTTTAATAAAAAGTATATTGTATGCAGACTTTTGCGAATGCTCCGGTGGGGAGGGGGGATTAGCCAACATTATCTGCTGCCACAGGGGCAACCATCAAGCCCCAAATTCAGTCTGGAGCCATCGGCTAGCTCCAGATCTTCTACTTGCAGCAGAGCTAGCTTTCATTAAATAGGGTGGAAAGGGAGGCACCTTCTCTCTCAGTCTCCTGCTTTGCAGGCGCAGTCACTGGAAAGCTCTTTAATCTTGTCTTTCACGAACACTTAGCACCTACAAATCACCTGTTCAGCTTGATATACATCACCTGCTTCATGCCTTGGTGCCCCAGAGGTGAGCACGTCAAAGGTACATCTTGCTTACATGAGAAGTTGCTTTATGAGAATGGCCCTCCCACTCTGGCACAACTGCTTGGCCCTCTTCCCCATTTGCAGCAACAATGAGACGCAAGGGACATAACAGGCATGGTAGTGGGAGCATCAAAAGCAATTATGATACTTCTAACCTATGACTTCTCAGACACAAGTGGGGGACGGGCAGTCTGTTGCCCATCTCAGGGCATTTGGACATGGTGAAGGGCTTTATTAAGTGCCTGAGACCTCTCTGCAAGGAAGCTGCTGCTGATTAATATTATTTTCCAAGCTCTTGATGCCCCATATGTAGGACTATAGCTCTGGCAACTTGAGCCAATGCAGCATGGAAAGTCTGCAGGGAGTGTTGTTTGAGATGATCAAACATCTTAGCTTCCCAGATCTCCGCTCCACGCTGTGTGGGGTCAATAATGTTTAATAATACATAATAATAATACAAATACTTTGCATCTCAGACTCTCCCACAGTGACTGACTGGAATTGCCAAAGAGCAGCTGGGCCTAGGTACATAATATTAGGTACATAAGTCATTTGATCATTAAAGAAGGAATTTCACACACAAGGAAGGAGCTAGAATAGAAACAGAAATATGGAGAGAATCTCAGAGGGAAAGAACGTCAAGAATTATCCTCCAAATTCTCTGTTGACACTGAACGCCCTCCAGATGATTTCCAAATACAGTATTTGAATATTTCCGAGATGTTTTATATCTGAGTGCTGTTGGTTGGAATTTCCTCACCTGTCCCTTACGGCAAGGTATGAATGACTCTTATCTGGCAGATCACTCCTGAGATCAGGTGCACTAATGGTGTGATCTGGGAGAATGCCAGAGTCTGGCACCTAAGGCAGGCATGCCCTATGTATTTAGTGCTCACTCAAGTTTTCATTGACTTGTATGAAAAAATCCTAGTATTTTCACTCCCTACTCTAGGTCATGTCCACATTCCATGGAAAGGACATATCACTTCCCATTTTAACTCCTTTCAATTTTTTCCAAGTAAATGTAGCCGGCCTCTTCCTAACATGACATGATCCCACTCTATCCTAATTGTAGCTGTGTTGAGCAAATCTGGCCCAGTTCAAATAATTTGAGGAGTGTCTATGAGATACCCAATTCCAAAAATACTTTTTTCATCTATAGCACGGGTTGGGTAAGATTTAGCAAATCCGTCACTCTTGGCTTCGTTCCCTATTTCCCTTTTCTTCCAGAGCAAGAAAATATTCTTTCAGAAGTGAATCTCTTTGAATAGGGCAGAAGGCAGCAGAGCACTTGGGAGAAAAGGATGGGGAATGGGACTATCAGGAATCTCTCCCCACCACCACCCACCCATCTACCAACCTGATCTCCGAATCTCCTCTGTGGACATGTGTATGCATGTCATTTTAAAATGAGAATGCACCAGACGTGGTTGGGTAGTGGGAGGGAATGAAAACTAAGCTGACAGAATAATGCAAGGCAGCATGCAGGCTTTCTGCATTTCAAAGAGATGAATGATGGCATGTCATAATTCAGCAGGAGCGATAAAACGTGATGGATTTCCTAACCTCTTGTGTCTCTTCCAAACAAGCTTGTCCAGGACCTTCTGATACAGCTAGATTAAGTTGGCCTGTATGATGCCAGCTGGCTCTAGAGCTAGAAGCAAGGGCTGTGAGCCACCAATCAATCAGCTGCCTCACAGGTGTCCTGTTGTGTTCTACTATATCAGCAGAGGTTGGGGCAGATCCCCACAGGGAAGGAGCAGACTCCATGGTCATTAGGGGCTCTTCTTCTTCAAGAGGCAATCAGTGACCATTGGATGCTCACTATAAATACGGCGGAAGATTGCACTCCATGACATCCCAATTATCAAATGCAGCCCAACTGGAAGCTGCAAGAACAGATGTGCAAGGATACATTTAATGGGGTTATTTTTGTTTCTTTGCTTTAAAAACAAAGCATATGGGGACCTGTGTAGCTCTCGGAAGTTAATGCAATGACAGCAGTCCAGTTTTGCTTCTGAACCCATAGGGGCAATGTTCTTAGGATAAACAAGCAGATGTTGTGCTAGAGGTTGTTGTTGGTGGTGGTGGTTTAAGTGTAATAAATCATTTTAAAGGCTAATAGGAGATGCAATTTTAATGTTATGTGGTGGCATTCTCTTTGATGCCTTCCCTATCAACCTTCATGTGAGAAAAGGTACTGACTACTCTTTCTGCAGCATGCACAAGGCATCTGACATGGGACAGAATCAGTGCACCTGGAAACACATCCTAGCATCCAGTACGGGAGGAGTTCCCTGGAAAAAAAATAATGAACACATGTGATAATGTTATATCACAGAGAATTTCCAGTGTGGGCAATTGGGCATTGGGTGACATTCCCCTGCAAAAGTGTGTTTGAATCCTGAAAAGTCATCTAAACTACCTTAAAGTAAACTAACTCACTTTTAAACCATTGATAAATGTTAGGAATGCCTACATGCATGAATATAGAAGGAAAGGATTGCCTTTGCCAACTTTTGGGTTTTCTTTTTTGTTCTTAGTGTTTTGTTCAGGTAGCAGCCAGGAATGATCCTTTTACTGGGTTCTTTGAAGTGGAAACTCTGTGGATGTTGCAGGAAAAGACCCTGCAGTAAAATTTCCTCTTTCTTCCAGACCCTGAGGACAATGGGGCCCAAAATGACTCATGTTTCCCCTTAGCAATCACAAAGGCTCAAGTTAGGACAAGTGTAGCTTGCATAGCCTGGGTGCTCACCCTTTGAATTTCTGCCCAGTAACATTTTCTTCAGTGCCTGAAAGCCTGGCACTCCTTTGTTTTCAGTTTTGCTGCGAGGGCAACACAGTGTCTCTGTCCTGTCCTTTATTCAACACTTCATCTGAGCTGGCTCACATGGGCGATCTCTTGATTCCGTTGTTAATTAAGATGTATTCCATGGCACGTCCCAAGGATTCAGAGCCAGGCAGAGCCTTTCAGGTTTCCAAGGGTTAGTCGATACATTTGTATGACTGCCGTCAGCGTGGCCAGAAGGACACTGCATATTTAAAAAGGCAGCTGAGGTTGTCTGAGAAATTGTGTGCATCTTACAAGGCTTGACACTGACAGATGCACATGGTAGGCATAGAAGGATCAAGCGCTTGAACAGCTCTATAATTCTGTAAGTTGTGCAGGTTCACTCCCTGCATCACCGAGGCTATTGACTTTTAACACTTGAGATGTACATTTTTAGGACCTACATTATTTCTGTAATTTTAAGTTGTTTTCAACTGTGCTCAGATATTGTGTTTTGGTATTATTAATGTGTTTCAATTGTTGTAACCTGACCAGGGACATTAGAGTGAAGGGCAGGAAAGAACTTCTAGTAGTAGTAGTAGTAGTAGTAGTAGTAGTACTGTAGTAGTAGTAGTAGTAGTAGTAATACTTCCTTAGTTTTTTAAATAGAATATAATGCTTTTCAGGTTTATACATTTCACTAATATTACAATCATTTTAACATTTCAAAACTTGACTTCCTTCCTGCTCTTTCTGCGGTTCCTTAAATTTATTTTTAGTATCTTTAGTATCTTCTGCATATCCAAATTAACTACACTAATCCAGAATGCGGCAGCTAGACTGGTGACTGGGAGGGGCCATCGAGACCACATAACAATGGTTTGAAAGATCTACATACTACATAGTATGTTTCCGAGCACAGTTCAAAGTGTTGGTGCTGGCCTTTAAAGCCCTAAATGGCCTCGGTCCAGTATACCCGAAGGAGCGTCTCCACCTCCATCGTTCTGCCCGGACACTGAGGTCCAGTACTGAGGGCCTTCTGGCGGTTCCCTCGTTGCAAGAAGCCAAGTTGCAGGGAACCAGGCAGATGGCCTTCTCAGTGGTGGCGCCTGCCCTGTGGAGTGCCCTCCCATCAGATGTCAAAGAGAAAAACAGCTACCAGATTTTTAGAAGACATCTGAAGGCAGCCCTGTTTAGGGAGGCTTTTAATGTTTAATAGATTATTTTATTTCATTTTTTCTGTTGGAAGCTGCCCAGAGTGGCTGGGGAAACCCAGCCAGATGGGCGGGGTATAAATATATTATTATTATTATTATTATTATTATTATTATTATTATTATTATTATTATTTCATCTACTTAAAATATATATTCTTATGAAACTGCAGGTCATTACAGTAATCCTGCCAATGTTCTTACCTGTTTACAATTGGTGGAACAATTGGTTGCACAAATTGCAAATTGTAAATAGGAATACTTCCTTAGTGTTCTCTAGTGTAGGAATAAATTGTAATAACACGAGTCCCATGCACCTGTGTGAAGGGGGGGGAGTGGTCATTTTGCCTCCCCATTCAAGTCACTGGGAAGATTGAAGCATTGTTTTTTCTGCATGTTGCTTTGGATTCAGGGTTCTGAGGCAAGCCCCCCTCCCCAAAGTGATCCAAAGCAAAGAGGGGCCTGATCTGAAGTGTTAAAGGGAACCCAGAAGCAAAGCGAGTCTCATAAATAAGATAGCGGACATCAGCTGAGGCATTGAAAAGAAAGTCAGGGCTGTGGGAAGATGCAGAAGGCAGAGAGAAAATGGGCTTTGACAATCAGCTTCCATGAAGCTATTGTGCTGCCCAGCATTCCAGCTGCTATCCTGACAGCAAGCCATTGATGTCAGGCTCCGATATTGTAGGTTTCCATGGGCAGTACTGATACCATGGCGGTGCTAATGCTGCCTTAAGTCTGTCCAAAAGCACCTGCGAGCTGCAGTACAATACCAGTGAGGCTGTTATCTCAGTGATGACTGAAGGTTTCACGACGGTTACTTCATAGCAGCAGAACTGAGCCCAGCTAATGGTGTCATCACCATAACACTCCAGAGTAATTGGCACAGAAACCTGGTCATTACCCAACAAGCCTGCTGTTGCATTTACATTTTGCTTCTCTGACAGTGCAGCTTGGACTGAAAGGTAGGAGAGAGAAAATGCTTTCAAAGGAGGAAGCAACTTGCTCCAGGGATAAACGTTTGAAAGAGGGACGGAGGGCCTGTGGGCCTACAGGTCTTGCTGGACTCCAGTTCCCATCTGACCTATCCCAGCATGGCCAAAGGTCAGAAATGATAGGAGCAGTGGTCTATCAATATGTGGAGGCCATAGCTGCCAAGTTATCCCTTTTTAAAGGGATTTTCCATTATGCTGAATAGGCTTCCTCGCGAGAAAAGGGAAAACTTGGCAGCTATGGTGGAGGCACACCCCTGGTTTACAAGAACTTCTAAACCAGGCTTCCTCAACCTTGGCCCTCCAGATGTTTTGAGACTACAATTCCCACCTTCCCTGACCACTGGTCCTGCTAGCTAGGGATCATGGGAGTTGTAGGCCAAAAACATCTGGAGGGGCGAGGTTGAGGTTCCAGAATAGGAATAGTATTAGGTATGTTTTCTCCCCTTTTCACAGTGTCCTTCTGTAAACTTGATTTGGTTTGTCCATGGCTCCTAGAACGCATATCTTTCAGAAGGTCCCTGGATTCATGTGCATTTGTTTTGCCGATGTATTTAGTATAAAAGATTACAGTACACTGTACGATCTGCTCTTTCTCTGTTCTCCCCACCACCACCCGTCTACCAACCACCAAAATAACTGCTGTCTCTGATCTTTAAGATCTTTAAGAGCGAGTTAAAAATGCCAGCTGCCACCCACTGCCCCTGCCAGACCTTTCCCAGAGCACACGAGAAATGGATAAAATTAAACAATTTATTTGAAACAAGCATTTCTACGAATATAGCATAGCCACTTTTTTAAACAACAAAACACATTTTCATTTGCTTTTTTAAAAAAACTAAAAAATCCAATCACGCAATATAAATAAGAAATCTTAAAAAAAAAACTTCAGTAAGATGAGATTCACATTTTAAATACAGACATAAACTGCCTGTCCTTAGAATGTCCAGCTTCTCCACTGTGAAAAAAGAGAGTTTGCGTTGATTCCTCCTCTGCATGAGAAGCAAGTGTAAAACATGATATCAGTATAGGATGAATTAAGGATAAGAGGACTTAATAAAATGTGTGCAATTCATATGACCAGACTTTATAAAGCTCATGCTAGTAGCACTGAGCATGCTACCTCTGCCCACCCCAAATTATGGCAGGAGGCAGGATTATCAAAACATAACAATGAAAGTTAATGCCTACTGCCATCACCTCAATTAAACAGAGTTCAAGAAAATACACATCGCAGCAACACAGCAGAAATTGGTTGCACAACTATAAAGGCCCAATTCAATAAGTTGCTGTTTGGTTTGTTATTTTTTTCATGACTGAAGAAATTTGAACCGCTAAATAACGCTAACATTTGGGTGAAGCCTGATCGCTTTGCAAAGCTCATGAACAGCTATGAGCTCACAAGTGGGGCTCAGCTCAAAGGACAAGCTTGATTGCTGCCAAAACCATCGCCGTTCCTACACTAGAACAAGGATGAGCTCCTTGTTTCTCAGGTTCCAGATCAATTTTGCCCATGCTCCAGTGAATTTATCAAGTTTTGATTCCGGTGCCATTAAGAAAGCTCCATGAGAGTTCCTGACACTCTGATCTAGGGAAATATGCAGGAATAAGTGTCTGTAGGGGCATCAGAAGATACAGAGGAATGAAATATTGGAATCCAGTCCAGAGGAAGTCTGGTCCATCCAGTTCCATCTGACATACTTGTCCAAGCATACTTCCCCTCAGACACTTGATCTGTTTTGCTCTGGGGCACAATGTGATAGCTGAATTATATCCATTTTATAAGAAAGATGTGGTTGCAAATGTGTTGAAACTGAGGGAGATGAGCCTTAGAGCCAGTGTGGTGTAGTGGTTAAGAGCGGTAGACTCGTAATCTGGTGAACCGGGTTCGCGTCTCTGCTCCTCCACATGCAGCTGCTGGGTGACCTTGGGCTAGTCACACTTCTCTGAAGTCTCTCAGCCTCACTCACCTCACAGAGTGTTTGTTGTGGGGGAGGAAGGGAAAGGAGAATGTTAGCCGCTTTGAGACTCCTTCGGGTAATGATAAAGTGGGGTATCAAATCCAAACTCTTCTTCTTCTTCTTCTTCTTCTTCTTCTTCTTCTTCTTCTTCTTCTTCTTCTTCTTCTTCTTCTTCTTCTTCTTCGACAACCTTGAAATATTTCATTTGAGTGTTCTCACCAAGGATTTGGGTATCCTTTGACTGCATGCTCCTGTTGAGACTGCATGATGAAAAGGGGAAGAGTGGTTCCTGTTCTGTGCTTTCCCTTTTTTTTATTGGGCCATTCTGGAAGGCCCAATCTTCATAACAGCCCATCTTGTTTCATCATTCTATGCCAGAGAGCTATGTTTTCAAAAAGGAGCTAACCCATTTAGATAAAAATTGCTTCTACAAAGAGACTGATATGGAGGATGATTGATTATTATGCCTGCACATTCCCATTATAGGACAAACAGGCCTTCCATAAAATCCACGTAGCTTGCCAATTCAGTTCAGTTGTGTCCTGCAGCATCCTTTTGTGTCACGGACTTGGATGCTTCTATGACACAACCTCTGCCAAGGCATCTCTATGGATAGCCTGGGGCAACCCTGTTGCATACACCCCTATTGAGCAGAAAGGCAGCCCAGTTTACTGAAGTAGGATGCTCATTTTTTGTGATATAAAATGGAGTCACGCCTGGCTCCAAGTCGTGTCCTTCCCAATAAATGCATGCTACATTAGGTTCTGGAGTTAAGCTGATTTTTCACTCTTACACATATGGTCTAATTGCTTTGATGATAGCTGTTTTCCATAACCTAAAGGAATATTGAAAGATTCTCCACGAAGGATGTACAAATGAGTCAGTTTTTGTTTATCTTAGGTCTTTCTTTTTTTCCTTTTCCTTTTTTTCATTCTAATTCAATTTTCTGCATTTCTTCATCAGATTATTATTTCTTAATGAAAAATTCTCCTAATACGCACATTTCTATGCAATTGTGTCTGCCATATACATTTTAACAAAACATTTCCCCCCTAATATAATTACATTTTTGTATGTTTTTCTCCCACTACTACCGGTATATATGCATTCTTAATCACACTTTGCCCTGGTATATGGAAAATATGGCTTAACAGTTGATTTCTCTTCCTCTAGGAACTCTAGGAATTTTAGCTCTATGTGGGGAATATGAGTTTCCTAACAACTCTCAGCACCTTTCAACAAACTACAGTTCCCAGGATTCTCTGGGTGAAGCCTTGGCTGTTTAAACTGCCTTAAATGGATAGTGCAGAGGTGGCTGGTGTGTGACATTGCTCAGGCCCTCTGCGTGGTCTCATTGCCAATAGCAAGCACACTGTGAATATTACATTTCTTCATGTCTGCCTATCAAAACTGTATTTCTACAACTAAAAACCCAGATCCACTGAGATTGCACTTCTTAGTAAATATACCTAATCCTCATTCAATATCTTAGTTTAATGACAGCTTGCATGGATTCTAAGCAGACAAAAGGTTTATAGGTCAAGTGTCCCGTGATCATTCACCATGTCTGAGTTGAGGATGGCAAGCGATGAAAAGCGGGGTGGGGGGAGGTCTTTTCATTTATGTTTGAAGCAATAGAAAGGAACTGATAGGCCTTCTACTCAGTAAGGATGGTGACATTTTAACAGGTGACAAAGAGAAGGCAGAATGGTTACATTCCTGTTTTGCCTCCGTTTTCTCTGAAAAGAGAAGCTGTGTTCAACCTTGCATAACCGGTGAAGGGTCAGCATTGTAGTTCAAGACAGATAAGGAGTTGTTCAGGAAATAACTTGCTACCTTAAATGAGTTCAAGTCTCCAGGGCCAAATGAATTGCATACTAAAGGATCTTACTGATGCAATCTCAGAGCATTATTTTTGAGAACCCCTGGAGGACTCCCCATTTCTCAACATCCTTCTCAAAGGGCCATAAACATAAACTTTTGCAATTCTGCTACACATAATTCTACCATTTTCCACAGCGAAAACGTGACACACAGGGAGGGAACCCCATGCAAGTTCACAGGAAGGCAAGTAAAGCCAAATATCACTTGCTTTTAAAACAGCTTATAGCTGTACATTCTCCAAGTTATGGCATTCTAAGCTTTCACAAATAAATTATGCAATTCTTAGGTGGATGCACAATTAATAAGGCAGAGAATAATGAGACTCTTTCATAACATTCGAAAGTGATTTTGTTTGAAGCAGTAAGCAGCAATAGAAGGTCAAAAAGTTGTACAATCTAGCCTGGAAAAAACAGGGAAAATTGCAACGAATTCTAGATAAGCTGCATATATTAAATAAAAGGAACAGTCAATTTGGCTGTCTGTTTATTTATCTATCAAGCCCATTCAAATGAATTCCTTTAATTTCCCTAGAAATCTCCATGGACTCCTTGACATTCTTGCAGAGGCTTCACCAAAGGAGAAATTTCTAGTTCTGCCTTTAATTTCAAACTGCATTAGCAAGTTCACACATTTGACTACAAGGAGTCAAATCTTCTAAGTTTCACATTTGCTTTAAGAGAGGGGTATGGAATCTTTCTCCCAGCAAAGGCAGCATTCTTTCTGAGCAACCTTCTAAAAGCCACAAGCAAGGGTGGGCAGAGCAAATTTCACCTTTATACAGTAGTCTAGTTCCTATTCTATTCTCCATCCAGGCAAGCAATAGGTGTTTTCAGAAATCAAGGACACATTCTCCCCAGGTAAAAAACAAGTGGGTGGGTGTGGGAAACAGGACGAGTGAGTGGTGTGCCTTGAGGCAGGGGCAGACCTTGGTAATATGCCACCCTGGGTGAGGCCATTTTATGTCCTCCCCCCAGCCCTTGTGATGCCTACTTAAGTTGGGAATTGGGAATAAGGCACAAAGTTCTGGCAGTGTACTAGTGCCCTCCCACCTCCTTCCCAAAGTCTGGTAGGCACTTGCCCAGTTTTGGGAGGGAGACTGTAGGACCCTTTAGGAGCCCTTACTCTGAGAAGGAACCCTCTTCATCTGTGCAGCCAGTGAATTTGCCCCTGGTCTAGAGGTTCCCCATACCTACTATCGGATGAAAAATTCCAAGAGCAATCACAGAGCTAACAAACACCAACTGTTGCATTTTCTCCATTATCTCCAATCTAATGTGTAATGTGAACGCAGGTGGCACTGTGGTCTAAACCACAGAGCCTAGGGCTTGCTGATCAGAAGGTCGGCGGTTCAAATCCCCGTGACGGGTTGAGCTCCCATTGTTCATTCCCAGCTCCTCCCCACCTAGCAGTTCGAAAGCATGTCAAGTGCAAGTAGATAAATAGGTACCACTCCAGCAGGAAGGTAAACGGCGTTTCCGTGTGCTGCTCTGGTTCACCAGAAGCAGCTTAGTCATGCTGGCCACATGACTCGGAAGCTGCCTGCGAACAAACGCCAGCTCCCTTGGCCTATAGAGTGAAATGAGCGTGCAACCCTAGAGTCGTCCGCGACTGGACCTAATGGTCAGGGATACCTTTACCTTTAATGTGTACTTGCAATGGTGATCGTATTTTAGTTCTGTACTATCTGGGCCCAGGATGGTGTTGGTAATGAACATGTATCATGAAAAAAAAGTACACCTTTTCTCTCCACGCTGCTTCCCCAGGTTTTTCCAACTTGATTTGTATTATCGTTGAAGAAGCAAATGGATGGCCATAACAATTAGAATTAATTTCTCTTCTCAATAGCATTCATTTTCTCTTCACTTTCCCCTTATTTTCTCTTCAGAGTCTCTCCCCATTGTCTTGGAGCCAGCCCTCTACAATAAAGTCACATGCTAATCAATAAGAGTTTTATTGAGAGTGACAGACTGAAGCTAAGTGTACCATAGCACTAAGAGACACAGCTAATGGCAAATGCTCTAGTCTGTCCTGTATACCAGGTCTTAAGTAGTTAGTCTGGTGCCTTCCCTCCTGCCTATATTTTTTTAGTACTCTCCCTTGGCTCAGATTTCTTTCTTCCAGTCCCAGGAGGAACACTTGATGACTGAGGCATTCTCACAGGGAGCAGCCAGGCGACAGTGAAGTGACAAAGTCACCTCTTACTCTGCTAATAGGAGCCATCCAGCAATTAGACAAAGAGCTGCGTGCGAATAATCATATAATCATGTTTGAGAGGGAAGCCAGCATCTGTACAGCAAAGCTGAATATTTATTCTTATTGATTAAAAATAAAACAACTGTTCATGATTTTGAGTCAATGCACAGAGAACAGGCCCCAAAGCATTCCTGCTCAAGAGAGCTGATAGGTAAAGGTAAAGGTAAAGGGACCCCTGACCGTTAGGTCCAGTCGTGACCGACTCTGGGACTGCGGCGCTCATCTCGCATTATTGGCCGAGGGAGCCAGTGTACAGCTTCCAGGTCATGTGGCCAGCATGACAAAGCCGCTTCTGGCGAAACAGAGCAGCGCACGGAAACGGCGTTTACCTTCCCTATCTGTTTATCTACTTGCACTTTGACGTGCTTTCAAACTGCTATGTTGGCAGGAGCTGGGACCGAGCAACGGGAGCTCACCCCGCCGCAGGGATTCGAACCACCGACCATTCTGATCGGCAAGCCCTAGGCTCTGTGGTTTAACCCACAGCGCCACCCATGCCCTGAGCTGATGAGTACTGAGTACCAAAAAAGAAGAATGGTAGAAGAATTTCATGCAAGTGAACTCAGCCCTCCCAGTGTTGGGCGCAACTCGGCGCCTGTGTAAGGGACAGATACAACAACATCTTTCATAGCATTTAGCAGAATGAGAGGCAACAAAAGACCCTCAAGGCAGACAGGGGCAGCATAACACTTTGAAATGCCAGGGCAAATAAAAATGATGCTGGTGATATATTTTGGGGGGCTCCATTCCAGAGTTGGAATGCATTTCTGCATTCAGACAAGGGCCTCGAGAAACTAAGGCACAGGCAAGATGGATACTTGAGTCGCAGGCTGTTTAGGAATTGAGTGGTGGTGTAAAAACATGGGACCTGCAATCCATGGGTGTTGCAATCCATTCTTTCTCCACTGTAGGAGTGCATTTGTTCAGGCTTCTGTCCTGTATTGAGGGCAATGTAGAATAGTTAACCGTAGTTCAAACTTCCCTCCGGATATTTGATTCTTTTGCAAAATGAACTGAGATTCATTTATTGTCTCCTAGGTTGCCATAGTAAATCATTTATTGTGACGGCCCTTTTACAAATCTTTTTCAAAAGAAAACCTCATAAAAGATAAATAGGACAAAATACTTAGCCCTATTAACAATCTGCAACAGATGCACTTGGAACCATTCTTTCATACTGTTTCTCATCTTTCTCTTTCTTCAAAGAAGAAGAAGAAGATTGGTTTAAAATTGTAAGTGCTTAAAACCGCAGTTATAACATCTGGCATTATCTACAACCTCAGCTTGAAAAGAACTAGGAGGAAGGGAGGAAAATAGGACACTTAAGTTCAAGGTATGAAATGAATATGTAAATATCCAACAATGTCATAGCAATCTTTTTTTTTTTTTTTTTACCATTTTGATCCATAGGCAACACAGCAGTTTGTCATTTGGGCAGGAGATACTGGAGTGCATTGTTAGTATTTTAAGATCACTTGAGGAATTCACATTCAGCAAATACCAATGCTGATCTAGTCAAAGACAAACATAAGATCATTATGTGCTCAGCCAGCTCAATAACAAAGTAAAAGTTTGTCACAATGCTCATTAAAAAAAAGTATGAATTTGAAAAGTATGAATGCCATGGTCTCTAATATACGGTAATAGTGCTTCATCAGAAACAAGTCCAGGTAGTTGGGAAGTTTAAAAAAATCAGGCAAAAGTTTGGACAGAGAGAATTTTGGAGTCATTTTGCTTATTAAAGGCAGAATAGCCCTATCTTCCTTTTTATCTAGCCATCATAGTGATGTATGTTTCTGTCAAAAATTCTCGAGGACCAGATTGAGCAACCTATGTAATGTTTTGGCAAGGACACCCAGGGATAATAAAATTAATAAAAGAACAGGCTAGAAACTTATCAGTTTTCACAGGCATTCATTTTCTCCCAGAACAACTGTATATTTAATGCTACATAAAAGTTTTTTTCTTAACAAAAAAAAGTTGGGATGTGATATATAAAATAGCATTCTAGCAATATAGCTATCCATGTGTGTTCTTGCCAAAAAAGAAAGAAAAGAAAAGAAAATTATTCTCATTCAATGCATTATTGGCAGATATGGAGGCAGAGGAGTGACAGGAAAGAACACTTTGTTCTGTCTAGTGCAATTCCAGGTAAATTATAAAAGCCTATTTATATAACCCCCCCCCCACACACACACCCAAGTTGCCCACACATATTTCTAACGTACCCACCATAAGGACTAAGGAGAATATATATTTCAATGTCACAGGCCAATGCTTTAAAAAGGGAAGTAAGCCTTTTTAATAGTGCTTTTGTTTTATTTTTAAAGTCTCACCATCCATCACTTAATCCGCTGAGTTTAAAAGCAGTGCAGTCCATACAGTAGCCACTCCCTAATACAGGAGAAGCCACAGTCTGGTGAGGCAGCCCTTCTGGAACAAGAGCGAGGGGCCATAGCTCGGTGGTAGAGCATCAGTTCTAGGAGTGCCCCTAGCCTGAAACCCTGGAGAACCATTGCCAGAGCTGGGTGGACCAAAGTTCAGAATCAGTATAAGACAATTGTGCATGTTTCCAAGCAACATTATGGCAACCTCATATGCTGAGAGGATCTGAGACAGAAGCGGTTGTGAGCTCAGACCTTTCACATGATTTCTCACAGCACCTCCTGCCGGGGGAAGAGCACCCTTGACCTCTCCACAGTTGGCATCTCCTCATCATGCCTTGCACAGCAGTTCTTGTAAGGTGGAAACCGCACCATGTTAACATCTGCCTCAGAACATCATGTGAATTGTGCAGAGCCCTGAGCTCCCTGTTTCTCTCTCAGTGAGGGAGGCATGACCTTCATTATAATGATACAGTTGACATTTTCCCTATGACACTTATTGTAACATCATCGCTTCCTGTCAGCATCTGCGGGCTTATCAGGCAGCTTGTTCAAGCAATCTGAAGTTGTGATGAAACTGTCCAGGAGGCACAAAGCTGAGGCAGGCAGATGAGGTGTGTGTGTGTGTGTGTGTGTGTGTGTGTGTGTGTGTGTGTGTTTGCTTCTTTCAGTACCAGGATACTGAGAATGTAACTTCTAGATCAAATTGAATCTTGTCCTTCTTTCTTCTGTGTATCTGTCTTTTTAGCTTGTGAGTTTCTGAAGTCCTTTCAAACAAGTCTTTGAAAAATTCACTGTATCAAATTTCAGTGGCGACCTGTGAAAGGCCAAAATTTGGTGCACACCTGCCTTTCACCTTCTGTTCTGCTCAGTTCACTGCATTTTAGTTGTGGCATCGTACAATCCTCCCTCCCCGAGGTTTGACACCCAGTATGGTAGAACTGGTTGTGGTGCCCTATATCCACCTGTGTTGCATCTGAGAATGGGCCATGGCCATGGCCAAAAGGATTCGAAGACAGGAGAAATCACAGTCTGGTGATGTGGGCCTTCTGGAACAAAAGTGAGGGGCCATAGCTCTGGGAGAGCATTGCATGAAAAGTTTTAACTCAAATCAATATGATTATATCAATCCAAATGCTTGAGGTTTTTCTGGAGAGGAGGGACAAGGACCCTGTGGCCCTCTAGATGTTGTTAGACCCCAACTCCCATCAGCCCCAGCCAACATGGGAAATGGTTCGGGATGATGGGAACTGTAGTACAGCAACATCTGGAGGGTTACATGTTCTCCACCCCTGCTCTAAACCTAGATCTTCCTTTTAGCTATAGAAATTAGAGCCAATGAGAGACCTCTCCTTAATACAGGTGTCTAATTGCCTTAGACCACTCACAATACAATGTCCTGGCTAAGCTTTAGGTGTCCAATTCCTTCCTTCCTTCCTTGGAGCTTCTTTTACTCAAGCATTTTAAATGGGAATTTATTTTGTTCTATTTTGCTTGGTGTTCTATTTTATTTTAATTGGTTTGGTGGGTTTTTGTTGTTGTTGTTGTTGTTGTTGTTGTTGTTGTTGTTGTTGTTTCACATTTCTCTTACTACACATTGCCTTGAGTAGCTTAACAGACAGAAAGGCAAATAGTACATTTTTTTAAAATAAAGAAATTAGACAAAGTCATGTGGTGTAAAATTATGAGGAAGCTTGCTTATTAAGTGTTCATTCACTTTGCACAACCATTTCAACTGCTGAGTGGACAGGGTAGGAAGATCTTACAGTGAGATCAGGTCATTGGTCCATCAAGCTTGCTGCTGTCTATGCCGAATAGCCGTGTCACTCTGGGGTCCTTGCACAGCCCTGGGGATTGAACCTGGGAATTTCCACATGCAAAGCAGATGCTCTGTCACTGAGCTACAGCGCTCAGTTATATTGTTATATGATGTTGATGAGCATCATCATAATCATAAAAGTATAGGCTGCATATGTGTAGTAACAAATTATCACTGCAATATAAGAATATAATGTGGCAGTGGTTGACTCAGCTTGAGACATATTTGCTGGGCCGCAATTGATTTGCTTGAGCCTTGATCCAGAGCTTAAGAAAGAGAATTTGACTTAATCGTGGAATCTTGGGCAACAGAGAGGAGAGGGAGTCAGCCATCTGACAATCCTCTTATCATTTCCAAACTTGGAATCTAAAGTGGCAATGGGTCAGAAAACATTCTTTTCATTCTGTCCTTTGCTCTGTTCACTGTTTCCCCCTTACTTTTCTGCAGGATTTGTTGCGGGTGGGGGGTGGGGTGGGGGAGAGACTTTAGCAACTGCTCATCAGAGAGAAAGATTAAGCATTGTTATTAATTATTCCAGCATTACAGCTTCTGCCAGCCAATATTATTGCTATTCCAGCAGCGAGATTGCCAGCAGCACTTAATCAATGCCACTGCTGTTCGGGTGTTATCAGTCTGCAACCATGCAGGCACGATGTATATTATAAAGTTGGACTACCCCATAATAATCGCCTTGCAAAAGTGGGGCATTAGTGTTTGCTAAGTGACAAGCCTGGCTCAGAACGCAATCATGTCTTTTACTGTATTATAACAGGAATGATAGCACAGCCACACTTTGGACCACAAATAACTGCAAATTAGCCATTCAATTGTAAATGGTCAAAGTGATTACATGAAACTTACTCCTGCAGGCTACACATTGGGGGGAGGAAGTAGTCAGTGCTTCTACCTGAGAAGTACTGTGTGCTTTGCAAAGATTAACCTCCTCAACCTTTCTTGTTTGCACTACTGTCATCATTAGAAAAATCCTTCCAACTATTCCCAGTGTGTTTTACCAAAGCAGAGTACCAGCATCACCTTGATTCTTCCTATAAAGAAACGGACAGATAAGATGGTCCTTGTCCCCCACTGTGCCAATATTACTTATTGTGAATGTTTTATTTTAGGGCTGTATGAAAGCTACACTCAGTTTTGCAGTGTCAAAAAAGGAAAGGAAACACCTCCCTTCTCCTATTCATTTATATTGCTACAACTTGCGCTCTCTCTCTCTCTCTCTCTCTCAATTGATTTCACTTGCCCTCAGCAATGTCATAACACAGTCAAATGTCACTGCACTGTGACATTATCCCTGTCCACTACATGGTCCCTGATAGGTCCCTGATAGGCTCTGATAGGTCCCTGATAGGCCCTGATAGGAATCAGCAATGTGATTAATCCAGGAAGCACAGTCCTTTTTTGTTATTAATTTACTCTCAGTGATGTCATCACATTTAGCTATGTAGCATAATGAATCAGATGTATTCTTTAGATGATCTTCAGAATGATACAAAATCCGTCTCCATTGGAGAAGAGCCAAAATTTCCAGTAGGGGCAGAAGAGGGAAGAGCCAAAATTTCTGGTAGGGGCAGGAGCAGTTCTGGATCAGAACCAGGGCCTCCAGTATTTTGGTTCTGGGACTACACTGCAATAAGTGGTGGGATTATTGCATATGGAAGAAGAACCACAGAAAAAGCACCAGTGTCCTGCCATCAAGGCTGTGGCAAGGGAAGCTTTGAGTTCCTTCTGTCCCACCAGTATGTAGAGTTGCAACGGCAGCTGGAAAAAAGTTCAGGAGAGCTTAAACTGTATCAACCAGTTAAGCACTACTTTTTCCCCTGGATAATCAGATTTCACTTCGGTCTGTCGCTATGTGTACAAGCCTTAGCAATTAAAAAGAAGAGGGAAAAAAGGAACTATATACAGCAAGGCATGCAGAAACCAAGCTGCCAAGCTGATGGTCAGATCTGTTTCAGGGTCTGGCCTCCAGCTGGTGGGACAAGACTTCCAGAATGTCTCTCAATATGTTAGGCACATTGCAAATGATTATAAAACCCAATGTTTCCAATGGCTTATCTGGGGCTATTGCCATTTACTTTGCAGAACTGCCAAAGATTTAGGAAGATGGTCCCATCAAGCCAATAATATTTAAAGGAAAATCTGTCTGGGCACAGGAAATAGCAAGTCAGATGTACATTACTCAGTCCAACTTTGCTTGTGCCCAGTGCTTTTTTTCTGGGGGTACGCAGGGGTACGCATACCCCTAAACATTTGGCCTCATTGAGGGGCAATATTTCAATATGAGTAGGAAAATGAGAGTACCCCAAACATCATCATCATCACCATTATTATTATTATTATTTTAAAAAAGCACTGTGCCCACCAGAAATTTAGGCACGTTTAGGGATAGGTTATACTGCTAGAGCATATACTTAATGTGCTGAAAATCTTGGTTTTAATCTGTTTTCCCAGTTTTAAAAAATCAGTAGACATAATAGGAAAGATCTCTGCTTGAAGCCCTAGAGAGTAGCTGGTAGTCACTGTGGGCAGTAATGAGTGAGATGGACTAATTAATGGGATAAGGCAAAGGTGGGGAATGAACCTATGACTCCCAAGATGCTGTTGGGAGTCCAAACCCCTTCAATCCCAACCAGCAAGGTCAATGGTCAGGGACAAGGGGAGTTGTAATCCAACATCTGGAGAACCAAGGTTCCCAGCCCCTGGGGTGAGGTATCTCCACAATTTCAGTGCAAAATGCCTGGGAGGAAAGTGTTCTTGCTTGGAAACATTGTTTTTGCTTAGAAACATATGCAGGACTTTTGTTACTCCTTTCAGAGTGTGTGTGTGTGTGTGTGTGTGTGTGCTATTTTAATATTCATTCAATAATATTTCATTCATTTCGTTGTTGCCTAAATTGGTTAGGTTTTTTTTGTTACTTTAACTGTTTTGGAAGGTAGCATTACTTGTAGTGAAGGCAGCAGCAGAACTGATTTCTGCAGCTACTCCTAGTAGCTGCCATTTCATTTCCCCAGTAAACCCCAGATGTGCACTGGGAGAGGGAAATATGCTTTCTTTCGGCAGTTGCCATTGTTGTCATTGCTGCCATACTGTAAGAACATTCTGGCCAATACAACATCTGGTGAGAATTGATGAATTTATTGTTCTGGTTTGTTTTAAGTTGGTTTTGTTGATAGCTGCATATAACGACTGATGTCATGAATTCCAACACCAGGGAGATATAAATGTTTAAATGATAACTAAATAAATATCCTAGTGGCCTGTCTCTTTCCCATCCTACAGTTGACTGCAATCCATTCCCCTGGATTGGACATTGCAGCAATAACCTGAGTTAACGTAGGGCTCTGTTTGCTTTCCCTGGAATATGACTTCCTATCACCCTCACCTGGTAGCTGTCATGAAGAGCTGATACTCCTGCCTAGCTCTTTCTCTCATGTTCTACCCTTTGTGCTTTTCTATAGAGAAAAAAAATACCCAAAAGGCAATGTAGTTTTTAGTAGCATCGATAATGTACCTTTTACCTGGAGTGAGTGTAATGGGATGTGACAGCACAAGGGGATGAGAAATTTCCATTATTCTATTATCCGTCCCATTTTTTTTCCAGAGGTTGGGGGAGTTTACACTTTGCCTAGATAGAGGTTGTGTGTGCAGGGGCCTCCACCGCTGATCTGCCTATCTAAGGCTAGGCTATTTCCATTGCTTTCTCTATTCCCATCTCTTGCATTTGGGCGATTAAACTGCACTCATCCCTGTGCTCTAGCTGTGTTTCTGCCAGTAAGTTTTTTTTCAAGAAAGAGAATGTGAAGTGTGAAAGGCACCACATTGTCCACCTTTAAAATCACCTGATCGGTTTTGTTTGGTGGTGTTGGCAACATAAAATACTTTGCATAGCATCTACTACTGACCGGATGTTTGCGTATTGCATGTATCCCTGTATTTCCTCCCTGTCTTTCATTGCCATCATTATGCCTTCTTTTTATTGTGCAGTTACAGCTGTACCTTTGGATCCCACATGATAGGTGTGTTTTCATTGAGCCTTAGCTCAAATGTGTGGAAAGAACCACACAGCGTATGATCCATGCTAAATATAAGCAGCCCCCAAGACATTAATTCCCAGGTGCTTGATAACCACCCCATATTTTACAGTTGCAGCAGGAACTAAACATAGGAGGTTTGCCAGGCACCTGGTGGGTCATCACCATGCATGGCTAGGAAGAAGACCTTGGTAGGTCAAGCAATGTTCTGGCCTTCCTTGCATGCCTGGCAACTCTTAGAACCATACTATATTCTAGAATTCTGGGTTAATATGTACCAAATGCACATGATAGTAGCCCTTAAGCCTACAACCACATCACAAATGCACATACAAATGAGAGGAAACTAGAGTTAGATACCGTTGTATGCATAGAGCTTTCATTGATACATATGCCTCCCTAGTTTGTAAATACCATTACCATTTAAAAATTGCAATTATATATGGGATCTGTGGCACTGACATAGTATTAGACCACAATAGCTTAAGGACTGCCTCTCCCCATTTGAACCAACCCCGACCCAGCAATCATAATCTGATGCCCTTCTTTATGCATAGCTGCCAAGTCTCCCGTTTTCCCTGGGAAACCCCCGTTTTTACTTACCTTTTCCCAGTGGTCCCCCGTATCACTTCGTCTCCCGTTTTTCTCTGTTATTTTCTCCTGCCGGCGGCCATTTTTTTCTTTCTGATTTGCCCTTCTATGGGCACAAAAAATGGCCGCCATTTTTTTCTTTCTGATTTGCCCTTCTATGGGCACAAAAAATGGCCGCCGGCGGCTTCAAAAGTCACATCTACGCATGAACGGAAGTGCGTAGATGCGACTTCTGGTGTCGGTGGTGGCCATTTTGGTGCCCATAGATGGGCGGGCCGACACTGGAAGTTGTGTCAATGCACTTCCGGTCATGCATAGAAGCTACTTTTGAAGCCGGTGGTGGCCATTTTTGGTGCCCATAGAAGGGCAAAGCGACACCGGAAGTTATGTCGACGCAACTTCCGGTGTCACATGGCTGCCGGTCCCAGATTCTGCAGTGCGGGACTTGGAAGGTAAGTTTATGTGCCTCCTCCACGAGAGGTCCAGAGGGTGACAACACAAGAACAGGCCTTTTCTGGCTTCCCATTTGCAGATTGCTCTCCTTAGGGAGACTAACCTGGCGCCTTCATTACATATCTTTAGCACCAGGTGAAAGCATTTCTCTTCAACCAGGTGTTGGGCTGATTAACATTCCATGGCTTTTTCAATGTGTTTGTGTTCTCCTTTTGTATTTTAAGTTGTGAACTGCCCTGTGATCTTCAGATGAAGGGCAGTGTACAAATTAAATAAATAATAAGAATAGCATCAGTGATATTGTTTAAGACAGTCTCATCTTGAAATATGAGAATTGCTATATGCAAAACTGTTGTGTTATAGCACAAGCTTTTTCCGAGGTGTGTATGATGAAGTAGACTCTATTCCACAAAATACTTATGCCATAGCAACTCTGCTAATCATAAAAGTTCCACAAGATTCACTGCTATTTTTAATTCTAGGGGAGTATCAATTTACTGCCAGCGTGCTCACTGGAGCAGCAGTTTGACGTTCTAAGCCTTCGCCTTTCCCAAACCTTGCTTATATCTATCCTTTGCTTACATCTTGTGCAATGGAGCTTACCTGACTCCGAATCCAGGTACAGCGCACATGCAAGACTTCAGAGTGTGCCTAGGAGGAGGGATTGGTTCAGCCTCCTTTTCACAACAGACCAACCCAATTCAACAGCCCCAAACTTGTTTGCTGAACTTCTGACTGGATCACTCACTTCTCTGGATATTACAATGCCGTTTCGGTGTACCAAAAGGGCATTGTAGTCAAAAAATTGTATTTTATGGGGAACTGCATATTTTTGGGATATGTGTCCAAAAATGTAGACACTAATGCATATCATAACACATACAATTGAAGTATGAACTTTCCCCTGCATTCTTTCGGGGGGAAATCTTCACAAAACAGAAGAGTGCACCACGAAAAGTGAAATGTTTTGTTGGCAAGGCAAAAAATAGGTATAAAATGTTAATTCCCTGGATGCCAAAATCCAAGTTTTGGGCAAGTACTCCTTGTTGATTGAACCCCAGAAGAGAGTTAAAATCACAAAATGTGAAGCAAAGTAAACGTGTAAATATATGCCCTTGTGAGTTCCAAAAGTGTCCCCTTAACAAATTTCTTTTCAAAGTTGCCCTCTTCCCCAGCATAGGAAAAAGACCACATGTTTGGTAAGTTAAAAATGGTTTACCTACTCTTTACCAACTCTTCAAAGGTCAGGTTTATGTGCTTTTCCATGCATCAGTTAGAAAGCAGAGGCAGTAAAACTTAAATTGGTTCCAAAGTGCTGAAAGTTCCTAAATTGTTGGTAAAAGAACTCAATAGGCTTGTTAGAGTCATGCTCAGAGCTCTTTACACTTAGCTTCTCAGGTATACTGAAGGAGGAAAAATAGGCTTGATTACCTTCCTCCCAATGTGAGGAGCAGTGGCCTAGCAAAGCCTGGCAAGACAGATTACTCTATGGCATTAACCCTTTTGGTCATGAATTAGACTTCAGCAAGTTGGTTTTATGAGGCTGATTATCCCACAAAATGTCCATTCCTTCTGGCTCTGATAGAAACTGACTTCCGTTGGCATTCTTCAATGGAGAGGCATAGAACTCCTTTCTTCCTCTGTCAAAAAAGCTAAGATATCCCCACTGAGGTCATTTTAGATGACTATCCTTGCCCTCCATGCTTGTCTCTGTATTAATGATTGCTGATTGCTGCATATGGCTGATTGCTCCTTAAACTGACCCCACTGCAGGTCAGAATTGAGTTGAGAATATACTCTCTATAATGAGGAAAATATTGCAGCCAATAATATCTTAAAAATCATGGGTGCTTGAAAAAGGAGAGGTATTGGCATTTGGGAAGGGGAACCAGGGTAGCTGTTTCCTCCTTTGGCATCCTATGGTGGCATAGCTGCCAAGTTCTCCCTTTTTTAAGGGAAGTTCCATTATGCTGAATAGGCTTCCTCGCAAGAAAAGGGGGAACTTGGCAGCTATGTATGGTGGTGCCAGTAGTAATAGCAACATTTAACAATCCTATACTGCCTTCATGTTCAAAGCACTCTACATGTATAATCTAGTTGCAATCCTTGTTTTATTCATCACTTTCATTAGTCACCCATTCTGCATATAGCAGGACTGAGGGTGAGAGAGAGAATGGACACCTAGTGAGTTCAGGTCTGTGAACTTCAATCTCTTCAGCCTCTGTGCAACACCAGTTCTCAAGCTAATGTTTCAGTCTTCCATTATATCAACTCTCTTTATTGCTCCGTTAACTGAATACACTGCCACAAACCGTAGCCATAAAGGTAAAGGTAAAGGACCCCTGACCATTAGGTCCAGTTGTGACCGACTCTGGGTTTGCGCGCTCATCTCGCATTATTGGCCGAGGGAGCTGGTGTACAGCTTCCAGGTCATGTGGCCAGCATGACAAAGCTGCTTCTTTTCCCCCTTCCTCATAATGTCTCAACAAGTAAAATTGATGTGTAAAAATGATGCATGAGACACTGCACTACCTTTGTAACCCATGAAAATCCTTAATAAAAATGATTTATTTATTTATTTTAAAGCTGCTTCTGGCAAACCAGAGCAGCACACGGAAACACCATTTACCTTCCCGCTGTAGCGGTACCTATTTATCTACTTGCACTTTGACGTGCTTTCGAACTGCTAGGTTGGCAGGAGCAGGGACTGAACAACGGGAGCTCACCCCGTCACAGGGATTTGAACCGCCGACCTTCTGATCAGCAAGCCCTAGGCTCAGTGGTTTAACCCACAGCGCCACCTGTGGGTGCTCCATTAACTGAATACACTGCCACAAACCGTAGCCATACTGCCGCTGAATTTTTGTGGGGGCTTTGATGATGGACATCTGCAAAGGACCGCCTATACATGAGCAGCTGTTTGCACACCAGGGCTCCACATGATGGAGAATGTCTCAGCTACTCATGTCAGAAAGAAAAGAAAAACTCTACATGAGTTTTTCCAGGAAAGTTTGTAGGCAAGAATCAGTGGGGTTCTAATATCCACACACATGGGTTGTTTTAGAGAGACACGTGTGTGTTTTGTAACCATGTTGCCCCTGTCTATTACTCCACAGGGAGCAGTACCAAAGCATTTCCATGCAGAAAAAGCCACAGGTCACTCTCAGACAGAGAGTGCAGACTTTTGTTCTTCTCCTTTTTCTTTTTTCTTTTTGCAATGGGAATGAAAGATTGATATACCAGCTAAGTGGCATTCCACACAGCATGGCAAGGCATGTATACACACACACACACACACACACACACACACACACACACACACACACACACGTTTCCTATCAGAAACTTTATACTTCCTTCCTTGTTCTTCTGACTCAGAAATGAAAAGCGGCTTAGGAAGAAAGTTCATGCATCCCTCTTTTTAATATTTGTGAAAGTTCAGGTTGCAAGCTGGGATAGTTTTTCATCTCATAAATAGCTTTTTGGCACAGGAGCAAGGCACTATCAACCAGAAAGTGCCAGTCAATCAGAAAATCAAGTCACAGTTCCAGTGATTTATTGTTGATTTGTGAGCATCTAATTTATTAATGAGTACATGCCACCCCAATGTGTGTAAATATAGATTTTTAAATCTGCTCACACAACATACATAAGCAATTAAACTTCCAGGGTGCTAGCTGTGATGTTAATGTTAATCTACATCTGACATTAGCAACGCTTCGCAGACACTTGCCATTTTCCATTTTCCTGGAAAGCTTTGCTTTATGCTCCTACTGTTCTTGCCCTTAATAAACTGTCTCTGTATCATATTTAGTGAATCCCACTGCCACCACCCCACAACAGTGCATTGCCCTGGCTTACAGATAATAGCGAGGACCCAGGAGCGTAAATTCCTGAAATAATTCTCAACATGCCTATAGTAAAGTCAGATCTTGTTTGTAGTGCTGGAAAAAAGAACCCTTCTGAGTTGTTTTACTTATGATTTTATATCTGGAAAAGGACTGCCAGGGACTTTAAAGGAAGACCCCCTGCAGGTACACTAATAGACATATTGAGTTCTTCTCTCCGACATTGAGTGGAAGTGTCCTGCTGGCCCCAGGGCTGATGAAAGGAATGTGTGTGGATGAAAAGAGGGGGTTATTCATGCCTAACTTATCTCAACCAATGCAGAGAGAGAAGAGGGAGGGAGGGGAGAGAAAATGATGAGTGGCGCCTGGCCGTCAAATATTAGAGAAGTCTAACTATTGATTTTTTTAAAAAGGACTAGCAGTTGTCCAGATTACGTGTTGCATCCAGTGGTGACAGGATCCAACTGAGGTCCCCTTTAGCGGATTTTGTTTCTGATTCCCCCTCCTTGCTTGCACCCCTGTTTTCCCCCATAGCTACTCCAGAGAATTGGGGGAGGAATCCATTGGAACTGTGGGGGAGGTGGCATGGGGGAGTTGCAGGGGGAGGGGAACAGAACCATAATTGTCACCAATTGTCTCCTTGCTACCAAGGAGTGTGGTGGAGTCTCCTTCTTTGGAGGTCTTTAAGCAGAGGCTTGACAGCCATATGTCAAGAATGCTTTGATGGTGTTTCCTGCTCAGCAGGGGGTTGGACTGGATGGCCCTTGTGGTCTCTTCCAACTCTACGATTCTATGATTCTATGATCCCCATTATCCTGGTGGAATGTTTTCTTCTGGGCAGACTTCCAAGGGCCACATGCCCGTGATATGTGACATGAGAGGTAAACATGGGTAGAGCAATGCGTATCAGTTTTACTGAGCAGTAGGCTTATAAGCTCATGCACCCCCTCTGTTCTCAATCCAGAAGAGCAATATGAATTTTCAGAGTTTACAGTCATGTTCAAGGCAGGCAATAACACTTTGTAGGGTCAATGAGGGTTGTGGGCTGGGGAGAGTTCTGGAGGGGTGCTCTTGCGCTATAGCACAACAAAAGCAGGAGAGAAAGCTCTAAAACAGAATGTCTGTAGAATAAAGTTTCATGGTTTCAAAGGGAAGTTACAGGGCATGAACTGATTGGAAATGAAGCAGTGTGACCACCCCAAAAACATTTGGAGGTGCAAATGGTACTGGAAAGCAGGATTGCATATAACCATCCTGATACCATTGATGCGCACAAATCAACATGAATGCACTATAAAAAAGAAATTCTGGTGAGGTGAGGGGACTGGCTGCAATACATTTAGCAACACAGGTGAAGGCATTGGGTTAGGTAATGGGTTCTGTATGCCTGCCTCCTACTGAATTTTAGATATTAAGGCAGAACCACCAAGGCAGAAGATAATCTCACATTGAGATATCTGAATTTAATGAGTGTTCAAAGCATTTGGGTGATACATGTGCTGTGCAACAGAACATATTCCTGCAAATTTACCATGTGGTGTTTCAACTTGTATTAATTGGGGATAAATGTGACTTTGTGATGATTTTGCTATGTGAAGATACAAACATTATTTTATTTCTCTCCCATTTTTCTGATGCCAGGGTCCCCTGCATAACAATTGGTCCTCAGTGTCTTCAGATAGCTGTGAATTTCAGGTTCTTATAAAAAAGCTTGTTCTTTATTTAGCATTTTCTTTTTTCTGAATGAAATATTGTTTTCCTTTAAAAAATATCAGGATCCTTCTAAAGCAAAGAGATGTTGGACAGAGAAAGGGCCCGTCATTCTGGCATGGACTTCCAGGGATATTTATTTAATATTTTACAGGATGGGGAAATCTGCTCGAGTTCTTTTACACTCAAATGTAAATTCACATTTGCTGCCAAATTCCAGAGGGAGTGAAAGGAATTTGGAGAGCTCACAAAGACAAGTGTAATAAGATTAATAAGAAAAAGGCTGAAGACACCAGGCATTTCAGAGCATATTTTGTGCTAAATTCTTAAGACCTACAAATGGAGAAATGGCCAAGATTTAAACAAAGTGACGGTGTCCATATGGCCTGAAAGCTACTCTTCTGAAGAGATTCCCACGTAGCCTGTCTAAATCAATGAAGTTGTGGAAGGATGTGATTTGCTTATAACAGACCCAACAAATTATGGACCCAAAATGCAACTCATCAGTCTGCTGAATATATTGTTGCTGCCCACCTGATACTGAACGATTCAGGGAGGGAGGGAGAGAGAAAGAAAGATCAATCATTTGGAAGGAGATAATGCATAGTTGTTAGTAAGGATTGGTGATTGGATCAATTTTGGTTTCTCTCAATTTCTTGTTTTTCCACTCTTCAGTTCTCCACATTTCCACATCAGTCTGTTATTTTTATTTCAAAAAAAGAAATGAACTCAGCACTTTGCTGGGGCTTTATCCTAATATGTACATTTTTGTTTGCAATTTTGCCTATTCTACACATTTTTGCAAAGTAATTTCCCCTAAAATAATGCATAGATCTATGTAATTTTGCACAATGCATGCTTTTATATGCATAATTTACCTTAGTATATGCATTTTCATTGGCTGGGGAACTGCATTGCAAAATTCAGGGAAGTGCAGCTTTTGAAGGTTGCTTGTGTTTTGCTTTGCATATTGTTTTGGAAACTTCAACTTTAAATGTGAATTGATTCAAATTCCCCCACCCCATGCCTACTTCTTAGGCTGCATTTGATTTGCTGGGTCAAAATTGAGCAGGCTTGCCTTATAACTGCTCATGGGTAGATTGTAATCAGATTCCATACAGATACCACAGGACTCTGGATGTGTTTATTGCATGCAATGATAATGGGTCTCTTCTGTGGGACCAATTTGTTTCCTACCTTACAAGGTATCATCCTTGATCACATTTCACTAACTGCTAATTAGCAATTTTGGAAGCCAGTGTTTATTCCTTGCTAAGCTGCCTCCAAAATGTGTGAATAATTTCATGCCTCTCAAGCATGCCTCATGTTTGCTCACCATCTCAAACTCCTGTGTTCTTTCCGTGGACTTTCAAGCTGAAGGTTCTCAATTAAGAACTTTTGGCTTAGTCTTAAATAGACCTGGCCTTGTCTGCTCTAACAAAAGAATTCTCCCTTTCATTCAGTCTGTGACTTACAAACGCCCAGAATCTTTCCATGCATTAAAACTAGGGCAGAGAGGAGAGATCCTGGTAATTTAACTCTGCTTTCTAGCCTGTCTCTGCCATCAGTTGATGTTGGATGGATGGGCAAACCTTTGATAGCAGGCAGAGTTCCTTCCTGAAACTTGAGAACACAGGTACTGAGTGCCCATATACGGTGGAGGCTACAGAGAACACTTAGTGGGCTGGAGAGATGAGCCTTGGGATGTTGAAATCAACCAGCTGTGAAATAGAAAAATGAAGAAAGTATTTTTCCAGAGCTGTTTGTATCAGGTTTTTTTCCCCTGTCAGGGGAAAACCTTTCGTTCTCTTTCTTATACAACCCCCCCCCCCCGACACACACACACACACACACACACACACACACACACACTGAAACACAGAGTAAATCTGATCTGTCTACCACACATTACCTATTATTCAGTTAATTTTGAGATCATATAGTGAAATCGGAGCATCTCCACTTCATTTCCCCCTTACATAAGCCTAATGATAATGAATTACTACTACTACTACTACTACTACTACTACAGTAGCAACAGTTGAAGAAATGATTAAATGCAATGCAAACATTTGTGTTGGCTCAACTTGTATCTGGGAAGCTTCATTCACATGTTATGTTTCCAACATGATGATCCCAAGAGAGCTTCACAGCAGGGAAAAAAACAAACCACATGCCCTTATGTATACATGTACATATTTGACACTGGAAACTTGAATCAGAAAGTTATCGGTGCAAACCTAATTCTAATATTTTTACTATTCTTCACCACCACCACCCATCTGACTGGTTTTCCACAGCCACTCTGGGTGGCCATAATTCTATAATGTAAAGCATTTCAGTGAGGCTTACTTCTAGGTAAGTGAGCATAGGATTGCATGCAGATACCCGTGGATGCAACCGAGGTGAAACAGAACTTGGACATAGGTTGGAAGAAATGCATGTCACAGATTTCATGTTGTTGTTTTTTCTGACATGGAATTTGCTTTCCATATCCCAAACAGATGTGCCCCAGTCCCGATCTTGCATTTTGTTGCTTGCTGTATTTCCATAATATGAGTTATTCTACGTGTTCTCTCCTCTTGAGTTTAAACATCAGAGAACAGGATAGTAAATGTCAAAATTCAGAATGTCCCCATCTTTTAATTGTTTTCACGTAGTTAAATACAGCGATGACAACCAGGTTCTTAAAAGCTGGTATTCATTTGATTATGTAATTTCTACACCACTTAATATATTGAAGATTTATCTAAGCGGTGCACACAAAAACCTGAAGCAACAACAGACAATTTAAACAAAATATAAAAAAAATGCACAGTTACATCTAAAAATGTTGTTGTTGTTGTTGTTGTTAAGTTGTTTAGTCATGTCCAACTCTTCGTGACTCTATGGACCAGAGCATGCCAGGCACTCCTGTCTTGCACTGCCTCCCGCAGTTTGGTCAGACTCATGTTCGTAGCTTCGAGAACACTGTCCAACCTTCCCCTTCTGCCCTCAATCTTTCCCAACATCAGGGTCTTTTCCAGGGAGTCTTCTCTTCGCATGAGGTGGCCAAAATATTGGAGCCTTAGCTAAAAATGTTACATCAATACAAAATTATATATATATATATATATATATATATATATATATATATATATATATATTCATTTTCATGCTGACATACCCTCTTGTTCAGCCTCCAGCTTCTCACCTAGGGTCCAAACAAACTCTCAGCTCACCCACAGAGTCTCACAATGAGAAAGGAAACAGTGGACATCATCATAATCTCTCACTCTAGACTTAATTTTTATGGGCAGGCCCAAGGTAAGTGGCCCTTCCTCAGGCTGCCCACAACTGTGTCCCATTCAGCTGCTCTATCCACACCCAGTTCAAGGTGCAACGGGTTTGTTGAGTTTCCCGGGGGGTCCAAAGGATGGAGGAAGCCCCCCCCCCACACTCACAGCTCTTTCTTCACCCTCTGTCCTCTCCTCCTCCTCCTCCATATTCACTTTACACACTAATCAGAACAAAAGTTTGCACAAAAACTTGATATTAACTTGCACATTTGTCATCTTCAGAGGTATAGCATCACCATACGTGTGGATTACTGCAGCCACAAGCAGTGTCAGCAGTGTCGTTTTTGCCAATTTTCCTCAGAAATAGCTAATAAAAGTCCCAATTTTGTGAGAAAAGCTCAACAACTGTGGGCAAAACTAAAATATCTTAAGATAAGCTATTGTGATTTACATTTTCATAAAAACAGACCAGTTTTGCATTTCATATCAAATGTGATTTATCAGACTTCCCCCCTGACATTTAAAGTGTTTAACAAAACACTTGTATTTTTTTGCTTCACTTGGTGCTTCAGTACTTTCTACTCCCACCATGTTCTCTCTTTCTCTTTCAGTGAAAATTTTAGGAGAGAAAGGAAAGCTCTGACTTGCTTCAGTACTTGCCACAAAGCCACACTTTCCCATGCTGTGCCCTTGCCTGCTGGATTTCTCTGCAATATTTCTTATGAGGCATCACTGCCAGGTTTAAAAGCTTTTGCGATGAAAGCTGAAAGATGCACTTTTTAAAACAGCTAGTATATAAACTGCTGAAATGTTTGGGAAATGGAGCATGAAATAAAGATAGATTTAGGGGTTTTAGGTTTTGTTTTTTAAAACTCCAGAAAATTAGCAGGACCATCTGATTAAAAAACCATACTTAGGTGATCATATGAACGTCAGTTGATTAATCAATCAAATTTGCATAGATTTGCATAAATCTACATATGCAAAAAACAAACATGTTTCTAAGAAGAAACACGCATGCTTTCTGACCTGGCAGCAAACCTCACTGATAGCAATGGAGATTTATTCTGAGATAATCTGCAGAATTTCAGCCTTGCAGCCTGCTTGGATATGTCTTGTTCAGTATGTCTTCACTGGTGGCTGGTTGGTATATATTTGTCTTGGGAGACAATGGAAGAGTTTGTCTTCAGAAGTGAAGACAAACCATTGGAGAGTTACAGTGCCTGCTGTGGCTGTAGAGACCAATACAGGAGAGGCATGTTATGTTGCGGCTGGGACAGATGAAGGCATTGGGTTGTGCTGATTTAGGTGTACCATGCCGTTTCTTGATTCCGCACTCCTACCAGTGGTCATTCCTCTTCTGATCACTGCTGTGGATACATGACCTATCTAAATGCCTCCAGGCGCCAAGGTCATCTGCAAGGGATTTCCACACAGCGGGGTTAATGTCACATTTGCAGACATTTTTTGTAATGCAGATGTGGTCTGCCCATGGGCCCAGGGCCTGAAGCCAGTTCCCAGCAGAGCACATCCTTGGGGATCCTGCGACAGGAGTGTGAACATGCTGGGAATGTGGGCTTGAGAGAGCACATCTTTGTTTGAGACTCTGTCCTCCCATGTGATGTGCCAGATCTTCCTGACTCAGCACATAATAATAATAATAATAATAATAATAATAATAATAATAATTTATTTATACCCCGCCCATCTGGCTGGGTTTCCCCAGCCACTCTGGGCGGCTTCCAACCGAATATTAAAACAATACAGCATTAAACATTAAAAGCTTCCCTAAACAGGGCTGCCTTCAGTTGTCTTCTAAAAGTAAAATAGTTACTTATTGCTTTGACATCTGCTGGGAGGGCGTTCCACAGGACGGGTGCCAGTACTGAGAAGGCCCTCTGTCTGGTTCCCTGTAACCTCACTTCTCGCAATGAGGGAACCGCCAGAAGGCCCTCGGTGCTGGATCTCAGTGTCTGGGCTGAATGGTGGGGGTGGAGACGCTCCTTCAGGTATACAGGACTGAGGCCGTTTAGGGCTTTAAAGGTCAGTACCAACACTTTGAATTGTGCTCGGAAACGTACTGGGAGCCAGTGTAGATCTCCCAGGACTGGTGTTATGTGGTCCCGGCGGCCACTCCCAGTCACTAGTCTAGCTGCCGCATTCTGGATTAATGTGGAAGTTGTTGAGGCATCACTCCTGGTGGGTGTAAGTTGCTCACGTCTCACTACCATAAAGTAGCATACTCAACACACAAGCCTGGTAGACCTTCATCTTGGCATTGGTTGTTAGCATCACAGTCTCCAATACCCCTTTGGAGCTATTATTGTAGCTGCCTTGCTAATACACTTGTCCAGCTCAGCATCAATGGAGAAATTTCTGGTTATGGTGGAACTCAGGTAGACAAAATCATCTACCACCTCAAGGTTGTGGTCACTAATGCTGATGTGTGGAGTGCTGGTGACATCCTGACCCAGAAAATTGGTCTTCATTAGGCTGATGCTAAGGCCGAACTCCATGCAGAACCAAAACACAGCCAATCTTTGAAATTTGCACTCCTCTGCTGTTGCAATCCAATTCTCCAACCAAGCAAAGTGTGCAAAAATGCACATGGGGGTAAAAGTGTGCATCAAAAGGAAAATGATAGTGAAAATGAAATACAAAAATGATCATAATAGAAGTCACTTGCATCAATGGCCAGATTAGTCAAAAATGCATGCAAAGATGGGCTTATTAGGAGAAGAATTTTGAAGAAAAATGTTTTTGCTGAAGACAAGTGGAGAACTGAATTTAAGTTTAGAAAAACAAGAAACTTAAGAGAACGAAAACTGACAGATCCTTCCATTCCTAGTGACAGCATATTTTCCAAAACAGCCAGAACACGTAGAAATATGCTTTGCTTAAAATAAAATAAAAAACCTCTTTGGTGACAAGAGGGTACAGGCAGAGAAGGACCAACCTTGACATGTGCCCTGGCCCACCTGTCCAGTCTTCATTATATAAAGCGCTTAAAAGAAATATCTGGAGGGAAGGTACTGCAAAAGGAATGTTCTTGTGCAAGTGAGCAGCAAGCAGAACTGTGTGTGTGCAGACAGCATTTCCTTTTATGCTGAGTTCTGTTCCTTTTCCCTTTCTGCCAAGTGATTCGTGGCCCCAGATTTGCAAGGTCATCTTCATTTGAATCTGCTGCACTGCATTTTTTAAGTGACATGAGCATCTCCCCTGCCTTTATTGCTATGATAAAAAGGATGTGAACCGTGTGGACCTTGACAAAAGCACTAGCCACATAAAATCCAAAAGTTGCCCCGCTGGGCCAGTAACCGGGAGGCAGTTTATGATTTGCAGTGCATCAGCTCCTCTTTTTAGTTTATCTGTTTATGCATTAGCCTTATTAACATCACATTCAGCAGTCGATGAAAACAGCTTCCTTCCCCCCCCCTCCCAGTTATCTCCAAATCCAGACACATCTCACCTTTGATTACCTGATCCTAGGGACAAATAACAGGAGGAGGCTATCTCCTTGATGTCCCACTTTTGAGTTCCCAGGAGTACATGGATGGCCATTTTTGGAGACAGGAACATGCTATCTAGAGTTAACAAATTGTCAACATCACATGTACCTGGCTTCTGTCTCCTGTAAGAATATGATTAAGTGGCAGGTAGCCTATTTCTAAGTATTTCACAAAACTAAACAAGATGGTGGGAAATCCATTATCAGATTCCTCCCTCCATGATTTTAAAAGACTAAATATTGGTTGGTTGGTTCAGTTTGTTGTTGTTGTTGTTGTTGTTTAGTCGTTTAGTCGTGTCCGACTCTTCGTGACCCCATGGACCATAGCACGCCAGGCACTCCTGTCTTGCACTGCCTCCCGCAGTTTGGTCAAACTCATGTGCGTAGCTTCGAGAACACTGTCCAACCATCTTGTCCTCTGCCGTCCCCTTCTCCTAGTGCCCTCAATCTTTCCCAACATCAGGGTCTTTTCCAAGGATTCTTCTCTTCTCATGAGGTGGCCAAAGTATTGGAGCCTCAGCTTCACGATCTGTCCTTCCAGGGAGCACTCAGGACTGATTTCCTTCAGAATGGATAGGTTTGATCTTCTTGCAGTCCATGGGACTCTCAAGAGTCTCCTCCAGCACCATAATTCAAAAGCATCAATTCTTCGGCGATCAGCCTTCTTTATGGTCCAGCTCTCACTTCCATACATCACTACTGGGAAAACCATAGCTTTAACTATACGGACCTTTGTCGGCAAGGTGATGTCTCTGCTTTTTAAGATGCTGTCTAGGTTTGTAATTGCTTTTCTCCCAAGAAGCAGGCGTCTTTTAATTTCGTGACTGCTGTCACCATCTGCAGTGATCAAGGAGCCCAAGAAAGTAAAATCTCTCACTGCCTCCATTTCTTCCCCTTCTATTTGCCAGGAGGTGATGGGACCAGTGGCCATGATCTTGGTTTTTTTGATGTTGAGCTTCAGACCATATTTTGCGCTCTCCTCTTTCACCCTCATTAAAAGGTTCTTTAATTCTTCCTCACTTTCTGCCATCAACGTTGTGTCATCTGCATATCTGAGGTTGTTGATATTTCTTCCGGCAATCTTAATTCCGTCTTGGGATTCATCTAGTCCAGCCTTTCGCATGATGAATTCTGCATATAAGTTAAATAAGCAGGGAGACAATATACAACCTTGTCGTACTCCTTTCCCAATTTGGAACCAATCAGTTGTTCCATATCCAGTTCTAACTGTAGCTTCTTGTCCCACATAGAGATTTCTCAGGAGACAGATGAGGTGATCAGGCACTCCCATTTCTTTAAGAACTTGCCATAGTTTGCTGTGGTCGACACAGTCAAAGGCTTTTGCATAGTCAATGAAGCAGAAGTAGACGTTGGTTCAGTTTATCAAGCACCAAATAATAATAGTTATTTGGACAGTGTACAAAGGAAAACAAATTAACTATCAGAGTTCTGGTACAGCAAGAATAAAGAAATAAAGCTTCTGAAGTTCATAGGGGGTGCTATTTATTTATTAGGAGAGAGGATGCTGACTTATACTGAGACAGACCAATGGTCCATCTTTTTCTTTCTCTTTGGTGATCACTTGTAGTCGAGTAAGATTGTCTTCCATAAACACAGTTTTAACAGTAAATCAGTAAGTGACTGTGGCGGCCAATTCTGGGTCCACACGTCCTTCCACAGCGGGGAGATAGGTTTCCAGGTGGGAGTTGATCACGGTGAGGGTTTGCCAAGTGTGCCTTCCTCTTAGCTCGTTTCTCCCTTTCATCCTGAGTTCGAGCGTCTTCAAAGCCCATGACACCTTTGGTAAAGGCTGTTCTCCAACTGGAGTGCTCGCAGGCCAGTGTTTCCCAGTTGTCAGTGCTTATACTACATTATTTTAGATTTGCCTTGAGAGAGTCTTTAAACCTCTTTTGTGGACCACCAGCATTACGCTTTCCATTGGTCCATCTAGCTCAGTGTTGTCTTCTGGCAGCAGCACTCCAGGTTTTCAGACAGAGGCCTCTCCCAGCCCCTACTTGAGGTGCCCGGGATCGAACCTGGTGATGGCCACTCATTTGGATGGCTTTAAAAGAGGATTAGACAAATTCATGTAGGAAATGGCTACTAGGCATGATAGCTCTGCTCTGCTCCACTGTCAGAGGTAGTAATCCTTCTGAATGCCACTTTCTAGGAACCACAGCAGGGGAGAGTTATTCCATGCTCGGGTCCTGCTTACAGGTTTCCTGTAGGCATCTGGTTGGCCAGTGTGAGAACAGGATGCCACACTAGATGGGCCACTGGCTCTTCTTATGGATGTTCTCAGAAGCCCCATCAATCCTAACCATGCCATGGGCTATCCCCATGAGAGCCAGTGTGGTGTGTGGTGTAGTGGTTAAGAGCGGTAGACTCGAAATCTGGTGAACTGGGTTCGCTTCCCCACTCCTCCACATGCAGCTGTTGGGTGACCTTGGGCTAGTCCCACTTCTTTGAAGACTCTCAGCCCCACTCACCTCACAGAGTGTTTGTTGTGGGGGAGGAAGGGAAAGGAGATTGTTAGCTGCTTTGAGACTCCTTTGGGTAGTGATAAAGCGGGATATCCAATCCAAACTCCTCCTCCTCCTCCTCCTCCTCCTCCTCCTCCTCCTCTTCCTCTTCCTCTTCCTCTTCCTCTTCCTCTTCTTCCTCTTCTTCCTCTTCTTCCTCCTCCTGTATGCTAACTGAAATCTGATGGGCACTGTTTTCCGAAGCTTCTGGAGGGCACCAGATTGGGGAAGCCTGGTAGAGGTGGTTCCGAATTAGATGCTGCAGTGGTTTGACTCCGCATGAGGCTGCTTCCTACCCAGCTTCCTCCCTCTCTCATATACATGAATGCCTCCCCCTCTGTTGCTGCTTCCCATCCTGCCTTCATCTCCCCATCCTCTCCTCTCTTTTTCAGTTCTCTGCATTGGCATGCAATGCAGTCACTGTTGTCTCTAGTTAGTCAATTAAGATATCATGTTTCATGGCTCTCCTATGCCCCTCCTCCCCACTCCTCATTCGATATTACTTTTCCAGCCTTGTCTTGGCAACTGTGTTTGCAACAAATTGCGGGATAATTTGTTTTTCTAATTTCCAAGCTTTGATCTCCCAGTTACCAGGGGGTCGGTTATTCAGGCACCCAGTGCCAGCGATCTGGGACTGCACACAGAGATTTGTGCTGTGCGAGGAAATACTTCATTAGACTTGTATTCCATGAAGACACTTTCACTCCTTAACGCCTATGATTTTAATTAAAACCTGGAAAGTGAAGAATCCTCTGGCTGTATTAATGCTTTCATTTCCATTAGGACAGCCGAGTTTATAAACATGGCAGAGTTTATAAATTAGACCTTGTACGAATAATAAGTGCTGAGAGCAGCACACAGCTCAAGTGGAGCTGGTTCCATCTGTCTTTCCCTTTATCTCCCTCTTGCTTTTCATGCACCCTCCACTGGGCTGAGCCCACCTGAAGGTATTCGAGGCTGGAAATGGTGCTTAGGTCCTCCTCCTCCTCCTCCTCCTCCTCCTCCTCCTCCTCCTCCTCCTCCTCCTCCTCCTCCTCCTCCTCCTCTCCTCTTCTTCTTCTTCTTCTTCTTCTTCTTCTTCTTCTTCTTCTTCTTCTTCTTCTTCTTCTTCTTCTTCTTCTTCTTCTTCTTCTTCCAAACACTAATAAGGAAAGAAACATGGCAGAATGGCAGGATTGAAGCCTTGCATTATGTAGGCCCCAGGTTCAGTTCCTGACATCTTCATGTCTCTGTGAAATACCTCTGTCTGAGACCATGAAGAGCTGCTGGCAGTTAGGAAAAATTACAATAAGTTAACAATCAATAAAAGAGTAAGCAAAACAGCACAACAATTTCAGGGGCAGCAAGTAAGACAGTATAATGGACCATGAATCACTCCTTCCTAGGTTTATCTTCAGAGTCTCTGTGGATCATTTTATCAAAGGGGTTTCTTTATTGGAGAGGAAGTTGCAAAAATTCTAATCAGTCAGTCAATCAATCAATCAATCAATCAGTCTAATCAGTCTATAGTTGACAGTCTATGATGGTTTTGTGATTCCCGCCCCCTGCTTTTTAAATGAATTCTTCAAAAACTTATGTATTTTGTGGAAATTTTATTTTATTTGTGGTCAGAGGTTTGTGGTTTTTATACTGTAAACTTCCCTGTTGTCTTCAAATGAAGGGCGGTATAGAAATTTAATAAATTAATGAATGAATGCTGGGGTCTGGATTCGGAAATGGTATGATAGGATGTTCAGCCACAGTAAAAGTATAGAGCAGATTTAAAATTCAGTAGATTAGAGTGATTAGGTCTGAAAGCCTGAGGAAATGCTTGGTGCTGAAAAAATATATAAGGAAGTTGCCTGGTGAGCATCTTTGTGGAGGACATTCCATAAGTGAGGAACCACCACCAATAAGTCCCTTTCCCTGGTCACCAGCCACATCACTTTATTGGTAGGGGCACATGGAGCAGGGCTCCTGAAAAGGATCTTAAGTTTGGGACTGGCATCTGTGGAGGAAGATGCTATTTCAGATAATCTGTTTCCAGTACGTTAATGGCTTTGTAGATAAAAACCAGCATTTTTACTTCGGCCCAGAAATAAGCTGGGAGTGATTGGATGAGAAAGACTGTAAAGATAGGAGGCAAGAACCCCATATTTATCTTGGCTAGACAGGTAGCATGCATTCCAGACTTCATGATGGATTTTCACTCCTCACAAGGATGATTTAGCAAAAATCTAGACATCTGACAGGGGCTATGAGAGCCCTGGTGAATCAGTCCAGCATTTTATATCTACAGTGGCCAACCACATGCCAATGGGAAGGCCACAAGCAAGAGCTGAGTGCAATAGCACTCATCCCACTTGTGCTTTTCAGCAACTGGTATTCAGATGCATACTGAGTCCATTAATGGTAGAACATAGCCATCATAGTTGGTAACCTTATCCTCCATGAATTGCTCTAATCCTCTTTTAAAGCCATACAAGTTGATGGCCACAACTACATCTAGTGGGAATGAGTTCCATAGTTTAACCCATAGTCCAACACTGTATGTTCAGTTTTTTTAAAAAGGTACTGTTCCCCCCCCCCAAAAAATCCTATTTTGTTGTTGTTGTTGTTGCTGCTGCTCTTGCTTCATTTTCAGCCGCCAACTATTTTTGGCGCCAAGTGCCAAGCCAAAGAAGAAAGGCAATGGGAAGCGCATCATCTGTCTCTGTCTCCTTGAGCAGAGTGGGGATGTTATTGAGATATCCTTCCAAGCAGCTTAAACAGAAATGTCTGGTGACAAAATGAAAACAAATGCAAAAGCCAACCAGATTCCCTCAAGGGGGGGGGGGAGTTCCCCATCTCCGTTACTGTCAGCCCCAGTGGGGGAAACAAGATGGAGTTTCCATCCCCCTTTCCTGCTTCCAAGTCAGTGGCAGGCAGAGAAGGGCTGGCCGTGTTGTTCCTTGTGATTTTTCAAACTCCTCTTGACATTGCTGAACCCATTAGGGTCCATTATGTAGGCTGTCTGAGAGAATAGGGAAATGCTCTCCCACTGTTAACTCTCAAAGGGCTCTGAGCTGTTTCAACCCCCCCCCCCTCCCCAAGCTGCGGCCCATTAATCACAGTTACATGAGTGTCTCCCCCTGCTGAACAGAATTTCAGTTTATATCACTATTCAGGTTCGAGAGTCTATCTGTGTCTACTAAACTATATTGGGAAGTGCAATTCTGAAGTGTATTGATGGATTGACTCTGATACCCATCCCTCCCATCTTTTTGTATGTGTGTGCATGTATGTGTGTATGCCCGCATGTGCACACACATACACCGTTGCACACTTGTTGGAGAAGACATTAATCTGTGTGTTGTCTTTAATTTTTTAGAGGCACTTGGTTGGTCCTCTGTGTTTTAACATCGGCTCTCTACAGATTGATGGCAACTGGGAACTCGTATGTTAGCTTATATTAGGGGCCCTGATAGGGGTGGCTGGATTTGTCAATTTTGGTGTATCTTGGTTTCTCTTTCTTTCCAAGTGTAGGTTCATATCACTGCATTTCCATATAAATTTGCATTTTTTCTTTTAAAAGTTTGCACAGAAAGTAAGCATCGTCATGCATATTTTTCTTAATATCTGCAGTGTTTCTTTCTTATGCGCCATCAGCATAGCTATAGGTGACCTATGGAACATCACTTTTGTTCAGTAAGTGGGATAATTAAATTAAAATTCTGTCCAGGCGCACCAACTCTATGGGGCTGAGGCTTCTACACCCCCCATGTGTTCTGGGATGGGGCTCAGCACCCCTCAAAATCTCAAGGGGGCAGAAGAGATATGGCAGGATTTTGCCCTGGGCTGTACAGTGCCTCCAGATGCAATGTAGCCTGGCAGGATGTTGCCTTGGGTCGACCAGCGTGGCCTGGCATGCAAATGTCACATTGGGAGGAGGCCTGGTTGGCCTCTCCTGATGCAACAGTTGTCACACACATGCACAACACACCTGTGATTCTGTCAATGGTTGGCTGGGAATGTTGACCATTGTTTCTTTTCCTCATTGTATTTATATCTGATAGCCTTAAAGATTAAGTGAGTTTTACATGCCTCCAACGTATTCTCTGGCTCAGTTTAGATCTGAGATGGAGAATTCCTATTTCCCCGCCCTGATATCCAAAACATACCCACCATTTCCTAACCCCCCCCCCAAACACAGAAGCAGCCATGCTGGCAGTGTGCCACAGAAAGGAAAAATGGGGAAATTTGTGACCACCATACCCTGGCATGTTACTAGTCAAATTTGACTGGACTTAACTCTCCAGGGGTCCTTCACTTTACCTACATAGATTATGATGGTGATAATAATAATAATAATAATAATAATAATAATAATAATAATAATAATAATATATACGCCCACCCTGTCTGACTGGGTTGCCCCAGCCACTCTGGGCAGCTTCCAACAAATTAAATCATTAAGCACAGTAAAACATCAAACATTCAAAAAACTTCCTTATATAACACTGCCTTTAGATGCCAGAGTGCAAGGTGCAAAAGCCACACCAGATGTAGTTAACAGGGGTGCTATTTCTGTTCATCTTTTCCCCTGAGTTTTTAAAGACAGTGTAGTCATGTTTTATTCAACAACCAGGTATTTTAGCAATGTAACTTCCCAGACCCACTTTAAACTCAGCATTTCCAAAAGATTGCACATTGCCAGCACTTGCAGCCTGTGTGTGTGTGTGTGTGTGTGTGTGTACGTACGTACGCGCGCACACACACACAACACTGGATGTATCAAGTCTCCGACCAGATCGCATTACCTCTTGTAGCTCTGATCTACATGATGTGTGTGAAAGTGACTCAGTTAATGGTGCTTTAAATAGTTCCTGCTGGGACAGATTAGAGATCTGCTTCGCAGTTTCTGCAAGCCCAGGAGAGCAGATGATGGGGATTTAGTGCCCACACCAAGTGTTTACAGCAACACCTTCTCCAGAAGAAGTCTCCTGAGGTGTCCTTTCTAAGTAGCAGCATGTCGAATTGTAACATCCCTTTTACTGCTAGGAATACAAATGCAGATCAGAAAGACTGTGAAGCGACTTTGGTTTAGTCTGGGTCAAGGGCAACGTATATCACAGTGCAAGGAAACTGGGGGCCCTCCTTTCTCCCCTTCAGAAGGAATTACACCCAAGTTTCTACTACCGGTAAAAGAGTTTTCAGAGGTGCAGCTGCCACACTGCCAGTCAAAATGAGAACTGAGTTGATGTTTTATATGCAGGTTTTTGTGGAGGGTGGCCATTCATAGGGGGGAGTGCAATAAGAAACTATGGTACCACATAGGTCTGAAATGGGGGGGGGGGGAAGCTGGAAAAAAACCCCATAGTTAGCAGAAGGGAGGTTTGGGCTTACCTCCCTTCTGCCAAAAACTTCATTATTCATCTCACTATCTGCAGTGGCACGATGTCATAACACATATCAGGGCCATCTTAAGTATATCTGGTGCCCTGGCACTGTGGTACAAATATCCCTCTGGCGCCCCCCCTCCCCGTTTCCCGTAGCGGCTGTCGGGCGCAGCGCGGCGCCCCCCTGGCGGCCCGGCGGCCTGGCACCTTGCATCACCCAGCCTTGCCTTAGAGCCGGCCCTGACACATATAACTGTTGAATTATGTAACTTACTTAATTAGGTTGTCCTTACGTTATTCCATCCCATTCCTTTCAGAGCAAAGAAAACACAATGACGGGCGGGGTATAAATAATAAAATTATTTATTTTTAGTATTATAAATGGGCAGAGTAATTTAATTTTATTTATTTCATAAAATTTATATACTGCTTATGTATTGTTTGCGGACTGAAAGCGACAACAGCAGCAAATACTGGTTGCATTTGCTGGAGTAATTTCCGTTCCAGACTGAAACAAATAAGCGAACACCAGGAAGTTCTTCTCTCATTTCCATTTTGTCAGAATTCACTGTATCCCAACTCCCAAAGGCTGTGTGAAGCCTTAAAACAAGCCTAATTGAATATAAGTGGGCATATTTTAACACTTTGTTTCAGTAAGGTAATCCAGGCCAGAAACTTGACAGGTTGGAAAGTTCTAGTACTTGCAAGGTTCTTAAAAAGGTTTTTTTTTAAAAAAAGAATTCCTCACCACCTCAATTAAGTAAAGGAAGGCAAACTGTCTCTTACCCAAAATTAAGCTTCTAGAATTTCTCACACCCTACCAGAAAGGAGCAGAATTCTTTCATAATTTAAATTGGGAAAGAAACTGGGTTCAACACCAGTCGTAGTCTGATTTCACTCAAAGTATCCCCACCATAGGTGTCTGCAACACATTTCACTAGGGCGTGCATTGAGGGGTTTTAGTTATTTCCTTATTTCTATGACTGAGGTGGTGTGAGGAGGGGGGGGGATGACAAGAGAAACAATTAAATACAAAGAAGAGGGAAAATAGGGGGGGGGGAGCATAAAAAGTAACCACAGCAAGAGTGAACAACAAGTCAAACCAGGATATTTTTCCTACAGGAAAAAAAAAGTTTGTCAAGGGCAGCTTTAGTGGGCAAAGGGTGAGGTAGCTCATCTTCTTCCTTGCTAGGTAAAGGTACCCCTGACCGTTAGGTCCAGTCGCGGACGACTCTGGGGCGGCGGCGCTCATCTCGCTTCCGGGCCATGTGGTCAGCATAACTAAGCTGCTTCTGGCGAACCAGAGCAGCGCACGGAAACGCCGTTTACCTTCCCACTGGAGCGGTACCTATTTATCGACTTGCACTTTGATGTGCTTTTGAACTGCTTGGTGGGTGGGAGCAGAGACCGAGCAACGGGAGCTCCCCCCGTCATGGGGATTCGAACCGCTGACCTTCTGATCGGCAAGCCCTAGGCTCTGTGGTTTAGCACAACGCCACCCGCGTCCTTAATTCCTTGCTAGTACAAAAGAAGCCTCTTACCACACCAATCACTCTCCACAAAAGGTGCCTATTGGAGCTTGGATGGAGACAGAACCATGAGACAGAAACATATGCAGGCAGAAGAAAATGGCTGCAATGGATCTGCAGCTTCTGCCTGTGTCTGTCTCTGGAAGTGGTGGTGGGTGATTGCCTCCAGCAGCGGCAGTAAGGGAGGAAGAGAATCCCTCCTCCTTCCATCCTGCTGCCAGTCTCGCAAGATTTCTTGTGCTCTATATGATCTTGCAAGATCTCACTGGAAACCGGTGCTGCCGCCGTCACTGTTTCTCCACCAGTGGTGGAGGTGCGGGGCAGGTGGGGTGCCTGTGGGGGCACAGCCTTGGGGGCTTTTGCTGTCTGAAGTGGCTGCTTCACCTTGCCTCATAAGTGGGTTGGCCCTGGTTGGAGCCTGTCACCCCAGAGCTACTTCCAGACACAGAATCCAACCTGTTTATTCCGCTTGCGTTTCTCTCTGTCTTATTCCCCCCCCCCCTTTCCGTTTTTGTCTCTCTCCGACTTCTGCTTCCTTGAGGATCATGGCAGCGGAGGGAGCCAGCTGCCACTCCATATTCTCCCCTCCTTGCCATAATCCCCATTAAAAAAGAAAGAAAGTGAGTGAAAACAGAAGGGTCTGTCCTTGCAATACATTGCAAGGATAGTATTTCCCTGGATAATTTTTCACCACTGAAAAAGTACTGACGTCTACTGTGTTAGACAGTTGGGTATTGCTTTCATTACCTTTGTGTATTCAGATTTTCTTTCATGCTGCCAAATAAGGAAAATGTGATATTAATAAAATGCAGTTGTCATTATTCTTAATGACACTGTTGGAAAAAGTCTATGCCATGTCTCTCGAGCTACTTTCTATGGAAATGAAAAGAAGTATACATGCACAAAGTACTGCATGTGTTGCTGCTGGTAGAAAATGAAGGAGTGGGTGATGTTTTGGCCTAGCAGTTCTACCCTAATAATGAATTCTGATACCATAAAGAGGGGAAATGGTGTATAATTTGTAGCTGAAATACCAGGCCATGAGGCTGTAGAAGCTATTGTTTTCCTTAAGGAAAGAGTTATTTCAAACATGTTATACATTTTTTTAAATCTCTTTCAGAAATTTTCCATCCTGCTCCTGCAAATCATTACAATACATTGCAGAACTCTCCAAATCATTTTGAACACTGTGAGGAAACCGTTGCCCTAAACACTTACAGCATCTGCGTATAAAATCCAATTTTGTTTCCTTAAAAACCTTACAGGTAATTTTGTGCAGAACTTTTAACCCAAGGAGTGATTGTGCCTGCACACACATAATTAATATGCTGAGATTTTGTGTGCCGAGGCTTTCCAGAAATTATCCTTAAAATAACTCACAACAGACACGAAAATTTAGGTTTGGTTTTTGGCATTAATTTAAGCCACAACTTTATTTAAATATTTTATTTAAGCCACAACTTTATTTAAATACAATTTTAATCCGAGTGTTGGCTTAGGCTTTTGGTTAACCCTTCGTCCTTCCCTAAGAAGGACTATCTCCATCTGAGTCTCAACTCATCTGTCCACTTGCAACAGGACTCAATCATCTGTCCCCTTAGGACAGGACTCACATCATCTGCCCTCTTGGGACAGGACTCACTTCATCTGTCCACTTGGGACAGGACTCACCACTGTACCGCTTGGACAGTACCAGCTCCGACTTCCTAAAGGGAAGTCAAGTGAACACCCCTGGGAGAGGAGGTAGCTGAGGCCAGGCATTCACTCCTCTCTTTTTCCAAGAATGTTCCCCAAGGCTCGTACTCTTATAATTGGCCCCTCCATCCCCGCCTATGGCGGGGATATAAGGACAAGAGCGTAAGCCCCAGGATTCCTTTAACGGAATACTTCTATGTGGAGCAACGAAGGTGGGGGGGGGGTAGGCATCTGGATGCCACACTCCTCTTCCAACCGATTCAACAACCAAAAGCCTAACCTAACAAGTTGTGACAATTTGCTAAGCAGTAGGCGAAAACCAAGAGGCAAAGCCAATCAGCCAATTGGAAAAAATCCTACTGGGCCCCTGAATGCAGGCGACCCCTTGAGAGGCAAAGCAATGTCAGGCTAAAACCTACGAAAGAAAGCGGTGGGTGAGAGGGGATTCAAACGCCAAGGCAAAGTGATCAGAAAATGGAGGACACAAGCTTAAATGGGGGCCCCCTCCACCAATCCCAGTACAGGAATTTAAATAACCACACACCCATTACTCAGCATGACCTGTGGCCTAGGCCCCAGCCCAAACCCTGTATTAAATTTCTTAACAGCCCTACCACAACCCGCTTTATATTGGATGATATAAAGCGCTATGTCACTTGGAGGCAGTGGGGAGTTGTGAAAAGAATACACGACCAAAATATGCTGCATAAAAATACTGTAGGAGCATCAGAATTCCTCCCTCAAGTATCCTCATCCTGTATGTTTGGGATGTCAATGCAAGTACATCAATACCATCTCACAATTTTTATAAAATGCTTTAGAATGACACGTACAAGTGGAGGAGAGTTTTCAGACAAGTATGGCAATATGCTATGGACAACCATAATGGACAGCAAATGGTGCTGCCATTAATTCCATCCCCTCTCAATTTCCTCAGCCGTCATATATCTGAAGTGCTCCTCATTGCAAATCACAGCTCTTTACGCTGCATTTGGTGGCAGAATATGATTCCCTTTTAGTTCCATAGGAATTACTTGTGTCCTTTAGTTTAAGGAGAGGACAAAGGCAGTGCATGTTCTGTTACATCCCATATCTGGGAGTCTTTGTCACATATCATAAAGGCTCTAAGGTATTGCGTGTCGAGGTCACTGGATTTGCCCCAATAAATTCACACACACACATTAATTAAGTTTTAAGGTTTTTGGCATTATTTTGGCCACAACTTTATTAAATTACAATCAAATGTGAGTGGTTGCTTAGGCATGGTTAACCCATCTGCCCCCTGCCCTGGGACAGATTCTGCACTAACTTCCTCTAGGCATTTTGTGGAAGTCAGTAGGTAAACATTCCCTGAGAGAGGATGGAGCCGGGTACCTCAGGCCCTTATTTTGTCCTCCCTTGAATGTTCCCTGAGGCTCAATTTGCTCTGTGTTAGGCCCAATCCCCTAACGGGGTACTGATGAGAGCCCTTTGAGCCCCAAGATTCCTTTAACGGAATACCTCTATAAGCAGCAGCAATTTAGCGTAACTTTCCAGCCTTTCCATACTCCTCTTACCAGCCAATCTCTTACCAGCTAATTTTAACCAATGCCTAACCACCAACCTTACAAGTTGTAACGATTTGCTATGCAGTAGGCAAAAACCAAATGGCAACAGCCAATCAGCCAGATGGCAAAGTTCCTACCGGGCCCTTGCCCCAAGGCAGGCGCCCCCTGGACAGGCACAGCAATGTCAATTTGCAAAACATCCTTAAAAAAGGAGGTGGGCGGGTGGGAAATCCGAAGCGCTTGGCAAAAGTGAAACCAATATAGTCATGCAGAGGGTTTTTATAGGCTAGGGGCTGACCCTTTCTCCAACCTGCAACAAGCTTTTCTACCCAGCAACAGCACCAAAATGCCCAGTCATCCTGTGGCCATTTTCCCTAATCTGCCTAGCAACCCCAGGGTCATCCTGATTCCCCTCCCGCAACACGTGCTCTCCATAATTGGAGAACCCGTTTTGTTCAGCAAGAAAGAAAAGGAGATCCTTTCTCTGACTTTGATGTGTCTCCACATTCTCTCATTCCCAACAGATCATTCTTATATGGGCTTTCTTCCGCACTCTCACTTTCTCTCTCTTCCCCACCTCTCTATATATACAGACAACATTTTCTGACAATGAATTACTGCCCATGTTCTTCTCGCAGTTCCCCAAAGACATGGGCATGTTCTGGTATACAGCCCAGAGGGAACTTGTTTCTTATTTTTTTGACAGGCAGCTGCCAAATGACTCACTGGATGGTAAATTACTGCAGACAGGAAAGCAATCCTTACTCTTTGTTGCAGCCTTTCTGGGTATTACCATTACAGTCATACCTCGGTTTAAGTACGCCTCGGTTTGAGTATTTTCAGGTTGAGTACTCCGCGGACCCGTCTGGAACAGATTAATCCACTTTCCATTACTTTCAATGGGAAAGTTCGCTTCAGGTTAAGTACGCTTCAGGTTATGTACGGACTACCGGAACCAATTGTGTTTGTAAACTGAGGTACCACTGTATCACCATTTATAATGGGTCCTTATGTTACATGATCTCTATGGCGTGTCTAGCTCTGCAAATAAATTGGGGGAAATATGAGCAGTGTAGGGAATGTCCATAAACACTGGTGACTTTCCAGATTTGTATGAAAAATGGAGAGCATACACAAACAGGTTGCCTGGACATTGCCTTGGTGACATGTTTCAAATCCAAGTGATACTTCATTCTTACACATGTCCATGGGGTTAATCTCAGGAGCAGAAGTAATTACTAAGGGAATCGGGCATGCCCAACAGACTTCTCGCAAGTTGAAGCTGGACTTTGAAAACCATCCTCCTTTGTTTTTTCTTGCCCCATCTCCTGCTTTGTTTCTCATATATCCTAGATTGGGGTGGCTAATGTCCCACTCAAAGAAATTGGAGAGGGGTTAGATACAAGACCCCCATTTGCTTTTGAGAGGTGGCATCAGCAAAACGAGAAGTAAAATAGACACAGCACTGGTCCTCACCCCAGTAATCACATTGGCCATTTGAAGGCTGGAGAGGAGGAGGTAATAACCCTTTTGGGTCAACTAATCTGCAGATCCACTAAGGGTGTAAGTGTATACCAATGATCCTGATGTATGTGTACATGCAGGCATATGGGTTTGAGAGTGTGAGATGTTCCATAACCACCTCTGGCATATGCCCCCACCCCATCAAGAGGGCAGGCTGCTCTTAGGCGAAGAAGCATGGGCCACCCCTGTCTTTGCTCTACCCTCCTTCTAAGTTACGTTTGAATAAACCTCCATTGAAAATGAATGGAGCCTACCGCAGAACATGGCCATTTTTCAAAGGGACAAAGGAACAGCAAAAGTGGTGATGTGAAATGGTCAAAATGGTCAAAGGCCTGGAAACGATGCCTTATGAGGAACGGCTTAGGGAACTGGGTATGTTTAGCCTGGAGAAGAGAAGGTTAAGGGGTGATATGATAGCCATATTCAAATATATAAAAGGATGTCATATAGAGGAGGGAGAAAGGTTGTTTTCTGCTGCTCCAGAGAAGCAGATACAGAGCAATGGATTCAAACTACAAGAAAGAAGATTCCACCTAAACATTAGGAAGAACTTCCTGACAGTAAGAGCTGTTCAGCAGTGGAATTTGCTCCCAAGGAGTGTGGTGGAGTCTCCTTCTTTGGAGGTCTTTAAGCAGAGGCTTGACAGGCATATGTCAATAATGCTTTGATGGTGTTTCCTGCTTGGCAGGGGGTTGGACTGGATGGCCCTTGTGGTCTCTTCCAACTCTATGATTCTATGATTCTATGATTCTATGAAATGCTCGAAACAGCATCAGAAATCACATGGAGGATTGACATGCACAATTTCTCTCAACATTCCCCTGACTGGTATCCATCTGGGGGTATTAACCTGTGCTGAGGAAAGGCAATGATCTGTGGTGACTCCTCATAATGTGCTTGCATCTACCATCATCCAATTTATCATACCCAGTTGCTGCAAGAGAATTTGCCTTAAGTGGCCCTCGATGGTAGATTGCATTCCTGCTGCATTGCATTTTAGCTTTGCAAGACAGGAGCCTCTTCCCCATTCCTAATGGGGGCTGGCATCATTTAGCTGGCTTCCATTTGAATGTCATGGCTGTGGGCTGGCATCAATCATCACATCTGCCTGATAGTTCCACTTGCATCCTCCGCCCCACCCCAGATCCCGAGTTATCAGCCATGTAACTTATACAGATGAGGCAGGTCTAATTGTGCAACGGTGGGCAGATGGCAGAATCCTTGTCGTGAGTCTCCTGAAATGAACGGTAAATATCTTCTTCCATGACTTTGTCTCACTGACGGTGCCAATGTTATCTGAAAGGTGAGCTAGTCCAATTGTAGCTTGTGGATGCTGTTGCTGGGGAATGGGTCTGTATGCTTGAAGCATCTGTGTGTATCTCCACTCGGGATTCCCCTGGGAAGGTATGTACGCTATCATTACTGAATCACTCAGTGCACCGCTGAGCACGTGGGACTGTCAAGTATTTGAGTTAAATCTACTCATAAGTGTTGCAAAGCCATTTTGATGCCTGTGACAGTTAGAACCTCTTATAGCTACAATCATTTATTGCAGCCTAACATATCACTACAGTGGGAGCAGGCCCTCATAAGTAATCCTTATGGCAGAGCAAATTAAATTGTAAGATGTGTTCCTAGGGCAGTGATATTAAGAACGTTAACCCTTGGGGGCACTTCTCCTTCACTGCATTCTTACAAATGTCCTGAGAGAGCCAGGGAGCAAAAGGCTCTCCCCCCACCCTCCCAATAGAGGTGCATCTGGCATCTTCGCTGTATAGCAGGTTTCCTCAACCTTGGCCCTCCAGATGTTTTGAGACTACAATTCCCATCATCCCTGGCCTCTGGTCCTGCTAGCTAGAGATCATGGGAGTTGTAGGCCAAAAACATCTGGAGGGCTGAGGTTGAGGAGGCCTGCTGTATAGCTTTTGGCAGACACACCCCTTTACCCTGGCTTTTGGCAACTGATAAGTATGTTTTTGGGATCCACACTATTTTGTGATTTTAAGTTGTTTTTGATACCTTTTAACATTTTATTTAATAATAATAATAATAATAATAATAATAATAATAATAATAATGGTTTCCCCAGCCACTCTGGGCAGATTCCAACAGAAGTATTAAAATACAATAATTTATTAAACATTAAAAACTTCCCTAAACAGGGCTGCCTGTCCTCTAAAAGTCTGGTAGTTGTTTTTCTCTTTGACATCTGGTGGGAGGGCGTTCCACAGGGCGGGTGCCACTACCGAGAAGGCCCTCGGCCTGGTTCCCTGTAACGTGGCTTCTCGCAACAAGGGAACTGCCAGAAGGCCCTCATCGCTGGACCCCAGTGTCTGGGCTGAACAATGGGGGTGAAGACGCTCCTTCAGGTATATTGGGCCAAGGCTCAGGGAACATATGGTAAAGGTGTGTGGCAGGCCCGTGCAGAGCTTGTCTGAAGTCTGGGGTGGGAGTCCTGTTCTTGGTATGACACCATAAGTCCAGAAGACCCCTGGGGAGGCCACCTGGCCATCTTAACCCTCTCATTTTTGAATGTCTGTTAGTCTGCTCTAGGAAGGCATCATCTAATCCACCCCTAGTTTAGAAGTATACAAATAACATCCCATCCTGAATGCCAGATGGAGGTAATAACTTTAACAGCATGAAAACTACATTTGCATAAATTTAAACAGTATAGAGTTAAATCAAGATGGAGTTAGGAGGAGAGTATCAGACTGATCCCATTCACATTTGGTTTATCATATCTGTGAGAAGTTAACTGAGAAGATTGGTGTTTGATATAGTGTTTCTAAGCAGATGGATGCACCAGGCCTGATTGCAGACTTGGCGCAGGTCATCAACAATTATGGACATCACCTTGAGTTCGTTTGCAGGAAAGGTAGAATATAAATGTAATGGGCAGCAACACTGGAAAATGGAGCAATCAGGGTTTTCCAGGCAACTAGAGTATCCATGGGAATAGGAAACATGAAATTACAGCACCCAAAGGATTGTTTCTTGATAGTAGCTGGCTTAGATGAGAAGTCCAAACAATGCTGTTTTTTGTTTGTGGTTTTTTTAAAAGAAAGCTGACCCCCCTCCCCCCCCCCCAAATCATCCAAGGCCCTTCTAAGCCTTGCATAAAAGTCAATACATGGTTCTAAACAAGATCCATAGCTAACTGCAAGAGTCAGGGAGTGAGCAGCAGGGAACAATTATTTCAATATTGGTGCTCTCCTTTAGAAATAAATTCAAACAGACCTTGGAGTACTGGTGCAAAGCAATTTCCATGTATGAAACTGGTTCAAGACTCTGTACTGATGCTTGCTAGGCAAATTCACTTGGACTGAGCCTTGGGGCTTGTTTGGGAAAATCTGAAAATAATATCCAGTGAGGGCGCTTTTCAGTTTTATTCAGAAGCAGAACATTTCATTTTTATTTATTTTTAAAAGGAGCATTGTGTCTTGGAGCAGCAGATAAGGACCTGTTATTAGATGTGTAAGGTAATTCCCATTATATACAGAACATTAGCTAGAAGGTTAATGGGCTGTTTATGGAACAAAAGCATGGGGTGGGGGGGAGAGAACTTGTGTCAAGGAAGTGCTTTAAGCCAGTCCTTGAGTTAGTTGTGAACTTATATATAATAACTATTCTCGGGGTAGTTTCCAGCACATGAAAGAAAGTTATTTGTTTCCTTCCTTCCTTCCTTGACCACTTCAGTCTGTAATTTGGGTTCTGAGCTGCTTTGTATGGAATGAAGCTCTCTGTTCCCCACTCAATATAATGGGGAATCTTCATCCCTTCTTGGCCAAAATGAACAAAATTTTCTGGGAAGGGAACCTCTCCAGAGTGGATTAAGTCTGCCAGATTGCAGACAAATAGGTCCAGGGGCTTTTCGTTGGGGAAGTAAAAAGAATTCACTTTCTTCCATGATCTATTGTTGAAAGGGATGGGGATTTCTTTCTTGCTGTCTCTTACTTTAAAATAATTAATGGGTGACTGAGTGGTGTGCATTCTTGCATAGGTAGGCTTTCAAATAACCCAGAGACTTGAAAGTTTCCTCATCATTTTGTAGATCATTAAAGGAATTACATGAAAAATGTTTTGGGGGTTGGTTAAATATCACCATCCTGAGTCTCTCCCCCCCCCCCCGATTTTCTCTCCATACATTTATTCCATGCATGTCTTCTGGCCCTGCCCCAAGCATAACTGTGTCCTGCTGGCTCTATTCATTCAGTGGTAGCTATAGGTGCAAGTCAGGAGCATGACTAGACACTTGACGCACTGGGGCTGGAGGTGGAATCACAGGTGATACTCTCACTCCTCCCTTAGAACGAAACTTCTGAAAACGGATTTAGTTGGAAGTCATTTGGAAAACGTAATATTTCATTTTAAAAGGGAGAGAGATTTATGTCATTGTCCAGTACAATTACTAGGACTGCCAGTTTTAACTGATTAATCAATGCCATTGATTAAACTCTCTTCCCGCCAAAAAATTAATCGGTGGAGTTTACAAGGCTAAAAAATATGCATGGGATTTTGGACTCTTAAAGGACTCACCACTGCAAAGGCCTCAAACATGTACCAGCTCTCCAAGCCCCTGTATTTGGTGCATGTTATCTGTTAATTAATTGGTTAAAAGACAGACAATTAATCACTTAAGGATCTTTAATAGGTTCACTTAACCATTCAGAACATGTAAATATTCCAAAACACAACATTTGCAAGCTTCAGTGGAAGAAAAATAACCAAGCTTTCAGCATTTTCCAGTGGCGTTCTTTCCCCATTGTTGCTCTATTTTTGAACTGCTGCAGGGAATCCAGATGGTGTTGTGACATGAAGCCCAATCTGCCATTGTGGGAGCCAGACAGCAGATAAGATACCCCTTTTGGATAAAGTGGGTGCCATCTGCCCTGGGGAGACAATGGTGTTGATGACATCATCTACACCCACATCCCATCACTCTTCCTCCAATGGGGAACAACAAAGCCTCTTCTCCCACTGTCTGCTGCAGGAACTGTGGGATAGGCAGATGTGCCATAGGAAAACCAATATGAGAAATAACATGTCATCTCCTGCACTCCAAATATCACACACACACACACACACACACACACACACACACATTCTATGAGGTGCAATGCAACCACTTGTGAGGATTAGAGACTCCACCCTTGGCTCTTAAGCACTTTGGATTACTAAAGTTGTGTGCACAGAACAGGGATGAATGTGTCCTAATTGGGTAAGCTATGCTTTGCAAGTGGGCCGGGATGCAGACAAACAGACAGACATCAGCAGGGTGTCCCCAGAATCCAGCAAAAAAATTCTGAAGGAGAGCTCTGTTTTTTCCCCCAATTCATGTAATCATGGGTTCAATCCTGCTTGGTTCAGTTCTGCACGCATGGGAACTTGTTAATGCAGGTGGTGCCTGCGGACAGCAGAATCAAACCACTAACCATAATGGCGATTCTCAGCCTCCAAGGTCAGAGGCAGTAATGCTTCTGAATAACAGTTACTGGAAACCATGGGGGTGGGAATTCTTCTTGTACTTGCTGATTTCCCACAGGCATCTGGGGGACCACAGTGAGAACAGGAAACTGGACAAGATGAGCTATTAGCTTGATCCAGCAGGCTCCTGCATTCTTGTGAACTCTCTGCCCAGCATGCACTCAAAGGGAGAGGATTCATCACTTTACTCCTGTTTAACCACTCTTTATAACAAAGGGATGCCAATATCACATAATCCTGAGTATGCAGGACTTCTCTGAGGGAAGGGTGAAAGTAAAAAGCTACAGTGGAACCTCGGTTCACAAACACCTCGGTTTACGAATTTTCGGTTTACAAATGCCGTGGACCCATCTGGAACGGATTAATTCACTTTCCATTACTTTCAATGGGAAAGTTCGCTTCAGTTTATGAAGGCTTCAGTTTATGAACAGACTTCCGGAACCAATTACACCCATGCTTCGGGTTAAGTACGCTTCAGGTTGAGTACTCCGCGGACCCGTCTGGAACGGATTAATCCACTTTCCATTACTTTCAATGGGAAAGTTCGCTTCAGTTTATGAACGCTTCAGTTTATGAACAGACTTCTGGAACCAGTTGTGTTCATAAACCGAGGTACCACTGTATATAGTTAGACTTTTCTATCTTCCCTCCCAACACTTCAAGTAATTGAAGGGAATTTGGCTTTGCGGGTAATTGGTGGGATAGCAATATGCAGGTTTTCATTTCAGACATTGATATCCATGTTCAAGCTCCTTTTGCTTTATAGGCTTCAGGAGGTCACATGTTTTAAAACACAGTGATTGCCACCTTGCTGTAATTGTAGCTCTGAGAGAAGGAATAGGAGCTTCCTGACAATTCTCAGCACCAGTGACAAACCACAGCTCCCAGAATTCTTTGGGGGAACCCATGACTGTTTAAAGCAGGCATCCCCAAACTTCGGCCCTCCAGATGTTTTGGCCTACAATCCCCATCTTCTCCGACCACTGGTCCTGTTAGCTAGGGATCATGGGAGTTGTAGGCCAAAACATCTGGAGGGCCGCACTTTGGGAATGCCTGGCTTAAAGTGTTACAGTGGTATCATATCACTTTAAATGTATGGCATGAGTGTGGCCTGGCTGCCTGGGAAGTCCACAAGCTGGACTTGAGCTGAACAGCACTCTCTTCTTGATGTTCCTCAACCATAGGCATTAGCATATAATCATAATGAGTAGTAGCCGTTTGCTTGTTTTTCATTTACAGTGGTACCTCTACTTACAAATTGAATGTGTTCCGAACACACATTTGTAAGTCGAAAAAAATTATAAGTCGAATCCCATAGTATTGCATTGGGAGAAAAAATTCGTAAGTAGAAGCAACCCTATCTAAAAATTCGTAAGTAGAAAGAATCCTATCTAAACCGCATCCAAGATGGCGGACGGAGCTCCATTTTAAGTAGAAACATTCGTAAATAGAGTTATTCGTAAGTAGAGGCACCACTGTATTTGCTTATTTCCACATCTAGATCCCACTTTCCTACAATGAGCTAAAGGTGATACTTCCCCATTTTATCCTCATAGCAACCCTGTGATTTAGGAAAGGCTGAATGACTGGAGCAAACTCACCCAGGGAGCTTCATAGGGGAACAAGGATTTGAACGCAAGTCTCCCAGGTTCAACGCTCTAACCATGACACTGCACAAATCCACCATGTATTTGTCTAGAAATTCCTTTTAAACACATATACATTGGTGGACAGGTCCACTTCCTGTGGGAGTGAATGGTATTAATTCAACTATGCATTCTGTGAAGAAGTATTTCCTTTGCACTGTTCTGTCACTCAGCTACTTTGGATAACCAGCATTCTAGTATAGGGAGAAAGGGAGAAAAAAACCTCTGTGTATATACAGTATTTCTACCATATCAGTCAGAAGGGCTGAGGAAGAGCTCTATCTGAGGCCTTGGAGAATGTCTTCCTGAAAAAGCAGGGGATAATGGGTGGGCTAGATAGGCCAACAGATAAGCCGCCATCATTTGCACAGAAATCTTTGCATTTAGATAAAGCATCTGTCCTCCTCTTTGAGACTTATGTCCAGTAACAGAAAAGTTAGACTTAGTTAAAAAAGAAGAAGAAGAAGAAGAAGAAGAAGAAGACAAAAACCTTCTAGCATCTGCCAGTGGTGCTTGGATGCAGTTGCTCCACTGCAGTTGCACAAAGAGTTAACCCCCTTGGTGAAGGACCCCTTTGCTGGGCTCAAGTTTCCCTGCTCATAAATCCCAAGGCTAGGCCAGGTAACTTCCGCATTTTGTAAATCACAAAATGAAATGGTGTTTTCTTCGAAGTGACAGCTAAATCTTGGCCGCTCTCCGGCTGCTGTACCAGCACTGCTTAATTCTGTAATCCCTTTGCCCTCCATTCCTTGGTGCGGCGAGCGCACGCCGGGAAATGTTGGAGTGACAAGCGATTTCTCTGCACTTGACACCTCTGCCAGTTGACTTGATTAAGTGCAAATATCATTGCATTCATTTTTCACGTGCAGAGTATGAAATACACCTAAGAAAAGAGCTAGTGCTTGTGGCAATCCACCCCCCCACCCCCCCGCTCCACCCCACTTTAACAAAAAGCTCCCTTTGGTGCCACCCTTTCTTATCTTTCATGTCAGCACCCCTGCTGTGTTGCACTGCTAGTTCTTAAAGAACTTGAGGGGCTCCTTTATCCTCTTAGTATTTATGGAGGCAAGGAGAGAGAAACAGTATAGGGTCCCTAGGCTGAGTAGCTGATACATACAGTCATCGGGTGTTACAAGCATGGTTTTTAAAGAGACAGGTACACAACAATGAGCTACACCATGTCCAAAAATGCACATTGATATTTAAGGGAAGACCTACATGAAGCCCAGTTTGGGAAATACCTTGGGGAAAAGATTGTAGATCTTCAAATGGAACTAGATGGCATTAGATTGCATCTATTCTAAGCCCTGCCTTCTCTTTTATGCATTGCCATTGCCTGATGTTTCAATAATGCAAGCCTCATGAGTGGAGGGAGTAGGGTCCATTTAGCCTGGAGAAGAGAAGACTGAGATGCTAGTCTTCTTCAAAATTTCTGAATGCCTGTCACATGGAAGGTGGAGCAAACTTGTTTTCTGCTGCGTCAGAGGGTAGGACCCAAAACAATAAATTCAAATAACAAGAAAGGAGATTCAGGCTAAACATTAGGAAGAACTTTCTGCAGGCAAGAGCCATGCAACAATGGAGTTGACCTTTTGGGTCTCTTCCAACTCTACAATTTTATGATTCCAATGTTGAGTGCAATCCTATGCAATCCTACACATGCTAACCAAGATTTCTTCAGTCTTAGTCCCTGGTAACTGGGTATAGGATTGTAATGTAATGTGAAGGCCAATGCTTAGAGGTTGCAGATTTGAAAGTAAAAGTGTCAGAAAGTTCTCAGGCCAGAAAGTAAAAGTTATATCTAGCCCAGGCCAGCAATGATAATGTGTTTTGGATTCCTTCTTAGCATGCTTTTGGACCAGCATATCACTTGCCTTCCACTCCATTGTCGAAGTCGTCAGTTGAATATGTGCACACAGGTTGACAGCTCTTCTCCTTCTGTAGAGGCCAGTGCATCTCGTTCCCAACCACACAATCTACACTGCAGAAAACAGAGAATGTAGATTGTGCCACACTGTTCTGCTATACATGCATTGGGTTCTGTGCACACAATACCTCTGCAAAAGCAATGCTCACAACATAGACTTTAGTGGTGGGGAAGTGAATATAATCACAATCCCCTTCTACCAAGCATGTGTGTCGGGCCCTAATGGACACCATTCAAGTGGAAATTGCCTTTTGCCATTCATTATTGTTTCTTCCTCTTATGGCTTTGCAGCCCAGAGATTCTAGTGATTATCAGTAGACCACTGCTTAAAATAAAATAAACAGGGGAGAGTTGCTCATTAATAAGACTGGATACACTGAGCAATGATTTATCCAGGGCTTGCCCTCATGCATTTAATGGTTGAGAGAGTTTGGTATGTTTAGCCTGGATAAGAGGAGACTGAGAGTAGACATGGGAGCCATTTTCAAATATCTAAAGGGCTGCCACGTGGAAAATGGAGGAAGCTTGTTTTCTCCTGCTCTGGAGGGTAGGACCCAAACCAGTGGCTTCACATTACAAGAAAGGCTATTCCGACTAAACACCAGGAAGAACCTTCTGATGGTAAGAGCTGTTTGATAGTGGTATGGACTCCCTTGGGAGATCACCATCTTCTTCATTGGAGATTTTGAAACAGAGGTTGGATGGCCACATGTCATGGATGCTTTAGCTGAGATTCCTGCATTGCAGGCGGTTGAACTAGATGACCCTTAGGGTCCCTTCTAACTCTACAATTTTAGTATTTACTTATTTATTTATTGAATAACATTTATATACCGTTTGACAGTTTAAAAATGTGGTTCACAACAATATAAAATGTTGAAAAGTATAGATAAAAGCAGTTAAACGCAGGTATTAGGCTTGCTTAAACAACAATGTTTCAAGCAGGCATGAAAGGGAAGGCACCCACCTGATGCCAATAGGCAGGGCATTTCAAAATGTAGGTGCTGCCTACACTTAAAAAGCAATTAATTACAAGTGCAGAATGAGTATTATGTGGCACCTGTAATGGTGTCAGTTTCACATATCAAAGTGGTTGAGCGGGACTATATACTGGGCAAGGCAACCCTGCAAGGCTTCCCCAAGAATGCTTCTTGTTCTTACATGTGCAAGCGGACACACATGCGCGCGCACACACACCTACACACAGATATACTGGTCCTTCTCTGCTACTGAGAGATTCACCTGGGATTTATCTCTGTAATGAGAAAAGGGAGATAGGGAAAAGCAAGGGCATTTTTTCCCTCAAACCTGGAACGAATGTCATTTTGATATTGGTTGCAAAAGATGCTTTTCAAATATTTAAATGTCTTTGCACTTGTATAATAGTTTTCAGGAAACGTTGTGCACAGCATTATCACTGCATAAATATCTTGCATTCTGTATGCTCTCTCTTTTTGCAATCTGTCTAGTCATTTAATCTAGAAGATGTAAGAAGAATTGACAGATACTGGCTGGGACCTATGCTGCAACGACTGGTTGTATGCACCCACCCCCACACTTATAATTATAATCAACCCTAAGGTCCCAGGACAGGTTACAACAATTTAAAATACAACATTAAAAACAGATAAAAAGAAACACTTCCGGTTACCCCCCCCCCCAAATGCAATCAGAAAAAATAGGATGGGTCCTGAAAATACTCAGTAAATCTCAAATGTCAAAGTCCAGGGTAAAGAGCTGTGTCTTCAGCATCCACTGTAAACTATATAATTAAGTTGCCAGGTATACCTCTGTTGGGAGGGTGTTCCACAGCTGAGGCGCTGCCACAGAGAACACCCTCTCCTGGACTAGAACCCCTTGGACTTTTGAGGGCAGCAGAATAACCAGGAGAAAGACTCTCTGCCAAACGTAACATCCAAGAGGGTCTATAGGGAAGGAGGTAATCTTTCAGCTACTTGGGTCCGAGTTACTGAACGCTTTAAACACTAATGTGAGCATTTTGAATTGGGCCAAGAAGTGAAATGGCAACCAGTGCAGCTGTTTTAAAGGTGGGGTCATATGGGACCTAAATGGAACCCCATCAGTAGTGTGGTTGCTGCATTTTGGACCAATTAAAGTTTCTGATTCAGTTTCAAGGGCTGTCCCACATAGACATTATTGCAGTAATCCAACAAAAGGCAGAGGTGGATTTAGGACAGTGTGTGTGGTGCAGTGGCCCTGGGCCCCCAACCTTTTCACAACCCATTAAGAACTTGCCTGTCTTCAGAAAGAAGGTGTGAGGGCTCTGACAGGGTCCTAGAGTCCTCCTTGCCCAAGGTGGGCAAGTGCTTACTGGGCTTTGGGAAGGAGGTGGGATGGCTCCATGACCCTGCCAGAGCCTTGCACCTCATTCTCAATGCCAAGCTTAATCCAGCACCACTAGGGGCCACCACCTGAGCCTCTGTTGACAATGCTGAAACCGGAAATGTCCCGTCCCCCCAACCTGCAGATTTGCTCCTTCCAGGCAAATGCAACCTCATTCAACATAGGCTATCTCCCCGCCTTCCTGATGTGAAAACTTGAGACGCATAACATCTCTGTCTTTGCAGGATTCAGTTTTCTGGCCCACATGACCTGGAAGCTCCCTCGGCCAATAAAGCGAGATGAGCGCCGCAACCCCAGAGTCGGTCACGACTGGACCTAATGGTTAGGAGTCCCTTTACCTTTATCCAGCCCATCACCACATCCAAACACTGGTCTAATACCTCAGCCACCTTCCCCAATTCAATGGAACAGAGAGATAGGGATAGAGTGTCATTTACATGTTGATGATACTCCGGATCTCCTGGTGATAACTCCCAGCGGCTTCACACAGATGTAGCTTAGGAAACAATATGGAACCCTTCTTCTTCTGAAGAAGTGTGCATGCACACGAAAGCTCATACCAAAATAAAAACTTAGTTGGTCTTTAAGGTGCTACTGAAGGAATTTTTTTATTTTAATATGGAACCCTGTGGGACACCACAGGACAACAGCTATGGTGCTGAGCAGTAGCTCCCCATGGCTACTTCCTGGAAATGGGCCTGGAGGTAGGAGTGGAACTGCTGAAGCATAATGGCCCCAGCTCCTGCCTCCCTGAAATACTGAAGCTGGATACTCTGGTCAACAGTATCAAAAGCTGCCAAGAGATCACAAGAAAACAAGCAGGATCGCACTCCCCCTACCTCTCTCCTATATCCATTTTCCTGGAAGAGAAAGTTGTGCTGTGCATCTTTTAAAAACCTGTGCCTTTAACTGCTGTATCATAGGGAGAAATCAACAGCTTTCCCCATTACTGTGTCTCCATGTCAAGGGAAGAGTTATCTCTTGATTTCTGCTTTTCATGTAGCCATTAAAGGCATGGAATGTAAAAAGGAGAGTACAGTAGTGACTTATCTATAAGCCAGCAATTTAAGTAAGTATTCAGTGCACTGGCGCATTTGAACTGAAGTCACACTAGGTTCCCCACACAATCTACAGAAAGCGAAAGAAAAAAAGGTGGGGCGACCCTGAACCACAAAGGATAAAAGATCATTCAGGAAAACATAGGCTGTATACAACAATGATAAAAAAGACACAAAGCACATGAATTACATTGAATAGAGTCCAAAAGCATTAGTACATAATCAGTAGAGACTCAAGTACTAAAGGTAGTTAGAATGAACTGAATCAGTAGACATCCTGAAGAGCTCAGGATGGCCTTGGAAAACAAAGTTGTTTGTGTGCGATAGTTACAGACATTGCAATTCTATTCACCTTTACAGTGGAACCTCGGGTTACAAACACCTCGGGTTACAAACACCTCGGGTTACAAACTCCGCTAACCCGGAAGTAGTACCTCGGGTTACAAACTTTGCCCCAGGATGAGAATGAAAATCGTGCACTGGCGGTGCAGCGGCAGCGGGAGGCCCCATCAGCGAAAGTATGTGTCAGGTTAAGAATGGTTTTGGGTTAAGAACAGACCTCCTGAATGAATTAAGTTCGTAACCCAAGGCACCACTGTACTTAGAACAGCCTCCACCAATCCAGATGTTTTGGGCTGATGGGAATTGTAGTCCAAAACATCTGGAAGGCACCAGGTTGCCACTGCCCAAATCCCCCCCTTTCCCCCCCTATGGCATTTACTCACTTGCAAGCATATGTAGTGTTGAAGTCCTCCTAGGTTGCAAATGATGGTCCAAATATCACTTAAAACTTTAGCAATTCATACTGCACACTTCATAAGCTAGTGCAGGCACCCCCAAACTTCGGCCCTCCAGATGTTTTGGACTACAATTCCCATCTTCCCCGACCACTGGTCCTGTTAGCTAGGGATCATGGGAGTTGTAGGCCAAAACATCTGGAGGGCCGCAGTTTGGGGATGCCTGAGCTAGTGTGTATTTGAACAAATACAATCAATGACTGTCCTTTAGTTTCCTGGTGGACATGCCTCTTCCTTGTGAGGGTAAATGATAGAGAGCATTGTGTGAGTTTGTGTAGAAACTAACCTACTGTGGAAAGGTAACATTTACATTTGTTGTTATGTCCACTTTTGCCTTGGGCCCCATCCACCACCGGTATGTGGCCCTCAGAAGGTTTCCCAGTACGGAATGTGGCCCTAAGGGCAAAAAAAAAAAGATTCCTCGTCCCTGAATCACACCCTACGATCACCCACATGTTCCTGTAATATTTTTACTGTCTTTCTCTTGAAAAAAGACCGGCAGTCATTGCATTTGATAGATTGCTCACATTTTCTTTTAAAAGCCATTTGGTCCAAGCTAGACAACCTTCAGCTGTTACCGGCATGCTTCTTTGCATGCTTTCCCTGGCATCCAAATCTCTTCTGTAAAGTTGGGCACTTGGAGTACATCCACTACCTTCCATCAGATGGGAATGGATTTGCCACACTTTGGGCAAATCCTGCCTCCCTCTTTGTCCTTGGAAGGTCTGCTGTCTGTCAGGTGTGCCATGCAGCCATCTGCTACCAGCTCCGAGCAGCTGGCACAATAGCAGTAAACTCTGGCAGCAGAGGCCTTCCAGCAGTTTGAATGACAGAATGCACCACTGGCTTCTTGACAAGGCAAGAAGGACTTGTAGATGGGAATTAGAACATTGTAAACCTGCTGGTTCAAAGGAGAATGGAATGGAGAGAATGCTATTCCATGGCCAATAGAGGTGGCTGGACTCAGTTCTTGCTGCTGCACTTGCAGAAACACCCTGGTTAGTTCCTGCTGAGTGCATATGTAGAGGGCAGGAACTCTTTGCAAAACTGTCATGTTGCAGAGGTTTGATGAACAGCTTCATAGTCCTTCTTCCGAATCATCTTTTAGTCCTCAGCCTTCTTGAAGTCACATCTAGCTTGGCTCTTGAGGCTCATACTCAACATCAACACATGACTAATGTATAATCCCATTTAATGTCATTGTTTGTTCATATGTTTCAGTTTCTGAAGGATTTGCACCATGCCAGAATCCTTTTTTATAACCATTCAAGTTGGTGGCCATCACGATCACCTGTGGGAGCAAGTTCCATAGTCTAATACAGGGTTTCCCAAGCTTGGATCTCCAGCTGCTGTTGGACTACAGCTCCCATCATCCCTAGCTAGCAGGACCAGAGGTCAGAGATGATGGGAATTGTAGTCTAAAACCAGCTGGCTATCCAAGGTTGGGAAACCCTGGTCTAATACACATGACTTTTTCTGTCTTGAATCTTCCAGCATTCAGCTTCACTGAATGACCATGAGTTCTAGTGAATGAAACAATAAATGTCACACACACACACACACACACACACACACACACACCACACGTAAGCTAATTTCTTCACAGTTACACATACTGTATATACTGTTCTCTCTTTAGGCAAGCTAGAAGCATAATAAGAGTTTAGGACACATTCTAGCAAGACAAAAACACTCAAGGAGGATACAAAGAGGCACCAGTGATGGAGGTGGGGGGGCTATGAAGGGCCAGATAGGGCCACATAGAGAGGCCTGGAGGAGCATATTTGGCCCTTAGGCCAAAATTTCCCCATCCTTGCTATAGGCAGCTGGGGAGGAAGGAATGCTTCTGCCTATTGCCTCCTCCTGGGTCAATGTCTGGGCCAGTGCCTCCGCAGCAGGACTGATGTGTTCACCTTAGTCAGGCCCCCACCTTCTTTGTGCAGTTCCCCCAGCTCAGCCCCAGTGAGTGACAAATCGGCTCCTGACACAATTGCTTCCCCACTGACTCAGTAGCTGCATCCCGGGCTGATCCAGTCTGCCTTAAACCATGTTGCAAAGCTTGGATGAATTGGTCCTGAGAGTTTGGGGTTTCTGCAAGGGTTCTGCAAGGTGCATATACCCACTCCTTCCAGGTCTTCAGATAGTGAGATATTAGCACATATTGTCTCAGTAAGTCATATTGCCCCTGTGTTTGTTGGGGGAGAGCAGCAGTTTGCTGCAATTAATGCGTTTGGCTGGCGACATGACGGAGATGGTGTTTGCACTGCGTGGGAGAGCTGGGAGGACTGACTAATGGATTGCCAGGCACCTTTTTGCTATGAATAGTTATGTTCTTGCAAAAGCGTAATAATTTATTTCTAAATTATTATTTTTGTTGAGCTAGGTAATATCTGATCCTTGCCTAGGGAAACATACACATCACACACACAAACAGACACACAAACAGACACACACACACACACACACACACACACACGTAAAATGACAGCAGTAGCATCAGTGAGGTGACACTAATGAGAGGCTGCTGGTATTCCTTCGGCCCATTCAGAAACCAGAGCAGAGGGAATCATCACTTGAAGAGTTTGAGAGGCTGATGAAAACTGGCTCTGGCAGGGTACAGTGGGAGGAGGCATTGGCTGGGCTGAGTCCAATCTCCATAGAAACTGGTTGAGAGGGCTCCGGACTGGAACTATGCAGTGCTGGAATTCGAGATGCATCAGCAGAACTGAACGTGAAGACTAGAACAGAATCAGCAGAGAATTGTGGGGCTGGATGAAATGGTGTGCTCTTGCCAAACGGTATGCAGATAATTCAGGGAAAAACTAAAACCATGCATATATGGGATTGGATCACAAAGGACGCTCCTGCCTTCTTTATAAACTGCAAGTTTCATCAGGCTGTAGCAAATTACTTCTTATTAGAAAGGCTCCAGAGGCACATAATTCACACTAACAAGTTTTCGTTTTCTTTTTTCTTTTTTCAAAAAAGTCTGCGGTGTGTGAGTGCTTTTATTTAAATAGTTCCATTGCTTGATGGTATTAGAATGCAAACCCTAACCTTGAGACATCTAAGAACTGAGTTGCTTTGCCCTAGGCTACCACTGGCTACCTCTGAGACATCAGAACAAAAAGGACTAAGGTGTGGCGGTATGGGTTAAACCACAGAGCCTAGGGCTTGCTGATCAGAAGGTCAGCGGTTCGAATCCCTGCGATGGGGTGAGCTCCCGTTGTTCAGTCCCTGCTCCTGCCCACTTAGCAGTTCAAAAGCACATCAAAGTGCAAGCAGATAAATAGGGAAGGTAAACGGTGTTTCCGTGTGCTGCTCTGGTTCACCAGAAGCGGCTTAGTCGTGCTGGCCACATGGCCAGCGTACTCCCTCCGCCAGTAAAGCGAGATGAGCTCCACAACCCCAGAGTCATCTGTGACTGGACCTAATGGTCAGGGGTCCCTTTACCTTTACTTTTTACCTCTGTGACATCAGAACAAAAGGTGACTGAGGTAGAGCAGCACTTCTGTTTAATGCCACTGGGACACTAAGGCAGGTTAAGCAATGTGATGGGACAATTGAAGATTCCCTCTGTGACACCAGAGCCGCTAAGGCTAAGCCAATGGCAGCTGAAGCAAAATGGGACAGATAAAGGAGGCATGGAATGATCAGAGGGTGGTAAGAGTAAGATGGCAGCTTTGATTCTAATGGGGGGGAGCATTCTCAAGGTACACATGTTGACCTGAATGAAAAATGTTTGGAGCTCTACCTATATACGCATTGTATAGAAGACTTGAGAATAACAAAACACCCCTTTCTTTTTTTAAAAAAGTCCCTTTTTTCTGACCAATGACTTAGAATCTCCATTTCAACATATCTCAAGTATCCTTACACATCCATCACCTTCCCCTTAGTGAGTCCTCCCTAACAGTAGTGAAGAGGATGCATATCCCATTAAAACATTTTGCCCACCTATACAGCATGTTGATAAATGATAATTGACTATCTCAGTTCTTGTTCTGCCCATGTGTGGAAAGACCATCATCCTTGGAGTAACTACCCAAAGTCATCTGTTGCTTCCTAGGGCATCATTTAGCTGTAATGGAATTTTTGCATGAACCACGCATTTATGGACCAGATTATTTAGAGAGTATACTGTTCTATTTCTTTTAATTCTACTTTTCTTACTTGCCTTCCATTAATTTGTCTAATCCTCTTCTTAAGCCATCAAAGCTCCCTTCGTATTGACATTAGGCAGACATCCTTGCTTTACATGCCAGCTGAAAACTTTTTCTTATTGCAGCAAGCCCACCCAGACATATAATTTAGTTTCCCATGTTCATTTAAAAGGTTTTTTAATGGATTATTTTATGGATATTTGTTTTTAATTGTGTTTGTGAATTTTAGCTGTGTTTTATCTACAATTTTATTTCTCGACCACTTAGAGAGCTCTTTGATTAAGTAATTGATAAGTCTTCTAAATAAAAGAAAAACAAATTAATATGCTGTCACAGAGGCCGGATCAGGCTACTTCAGAGTGACGACGCTACGCAGCTCTGCATTTTATTCTTTTATTGGTGCTGCGTATTTACAGTGCTGAAGTCATTGCTATTTACAAGGAACGATGTGGTCATTCGGTTTCAGAACCTCCGAATGGCTTTTGGCGCGTCTTTCTCCAACACAAAAGCTTTGGCAGACCCATCCTCTTTCCCCTCCTCTTTCTGCGTAATTCCGGAGTTGGGGGGATGGGTCTCCCCCCCTGATTCTCCCCTTCCTGTCCCACCTGGGACCCTGGCTCCTCTACCTTGCCTGAGCCTCGGACACGACTTCCTGCTTCCCCACTGGAATCGGAACTCTCTCTGCTTTCCCCTGTGCTCGGGGATGGGCTTGAACTCAGGAGGGGAGGGACTTCGCGATATCCCCTGTCCCTCACATCCACCCCCCTCCCAAGCTCTCCTTCACCCCTCCCCAGGTCCCCCCCAGGTGTCGGTGACGACTGGAAGCCTAAGAACTCAGTGCTTTCCGAGCCCGTTGGTGTGAACACCTCCCCCCAGTCCTGCGAGCCCCCCCTTCCGCCTGGGAGGACGGGAATCCCAAAAAGTCCGTGGCGTCAGAGCTGGTGGGGGTAAAAATGTTCTGCCAATCTGCTCCTTCCTCTGACTGGGTGGATCTCGGTGACGCCCATACCTCATCCTCTGGTTCCTCAAACTCCGCTTCCCAGCGCCATGGTGAACTGCTCTCCCGTGCTTCCTCCCCCTCCCCCTCCCTTTCCATGTGCCAGGGCTTGGGTCTGTGGGGAAAGAGGGCGTGAAATTCTTCTACCAGGAATTCCTCCTGTATCTGAGTGGCTGGGACCCATTCATTCTGGGACGGTGGAGCATCCTCCCATGCCATGAGGTACTCCAGGCCCCCCACCCCCCTCCTTGAATCCAGGATGGCCGTGGCCTCATTGAGTTGCTCCCTGCCTTCCCTCTCCCCCCCTCCCTCGGGGGTTTGTTCGCTGCCTCGGAGCCTGCTGCTTTCCCTGTATGGCGACAGCAGCGATCTATGAAACACTGGGTGCACCCTCATGTCCTCTGGCAGTGCCAGTCTGAAGGCCACCGGGTTGACCTGTTGCGTGACCGTGAAGGGGCCCAACCTTCTGGGCGCCAGCTTTTTGCACCTCCCTCTGATGGGAAGGCCCTCCGAGGACAACCAAACTTTGTCCCCCACCCTAATGACCTCCCCTTGTCGCCTGTGGCGATCTGCCCCCTTCTTGTACGCTTCCTTGGCTCTCTCCAAGTGTTCTCTGAGCTGCTGGTGCACCGTCTCCAGTTCCTCTGCCCAATCCTCAGCCTGCGGGCCCTCCTCCTCCTCCTCCCCCTCCCTCTCTGGGAAAGATCTGAGGTCGCGCCCATAATTGGCCTTAAAGGGCGACACCCCTGTGGAGACGTGCACTGCATTATTGTAGGCAAATTCTGCCAGTGGCAGGCGATCCACCCAGTCTGTTTGCCTCTGGCTGACGTAGCATCTGAGGTACTGCTGCAGGATGGCGTTGACCCTCTCCGCCTGTCCATTAGTCTGCGGGTGTCTAGCCGTCGACAAGCTGACCTCCACCTGCAGGAGGTTCATGAGTCACCGCCAGAACCTGGAAACAAATTGGCGGCCACGATCCGAAATAACTATTAAAGGCAATCCATGCAGTCTGAAGACGTGGTCAACAAACAGTTTGGCTGTTTCTTCTGCGGAGACCGCCCTGGCACACGGTATAAAATGGCACATTTTGGACATAAGGTCCACCACCACCAACACTGCGGTCTTGCCTCTGGAAGAAGGCAGGTCTGTGATGAAGTCCATGGACACCACTTCCCACGGCCTGTGTGGTGTGGCTAAGGGCTCCAGCAATCCTGCTGGCGGTGCTCTGACCACTTTTGCCCGCTGGCAGGTGTCACAGCCCCGTACATAGTCTCGAACATCTTCCCGCACCCCTGGCCACCAGAAGTGTCTCATGACCAGGTGAGCGGTCTTGTCCCTCCCAAAATGACCCGCCGTTGGGTTGTCGTGCATCTGCTTGAGGACCTTACGTCTAAGCTGGGTGGTGGGCAGGTACAGTGCACCCTTGTAGAAAAGCAGCCCACTGCGTTCTGCAAAGTCTTTCGCCTGCTCCCTCCCCCCTCTCAGTTCTCTGAAGATGCGGGTGGCAAATTCATCCGCTGCTGTCAGTGCTGTGAGTTCTGCCTCACTCACCACTGCTGCTCCGCAGGACCATGCTGACGGGGGGAAAATGTGCCTGGGTGCCGGTGGCGCCTCCTCCTCCTCCATGTACTCCGGTTTGCGGGAGAGGGCATCCGCCCTGACATTCTGCTCCCCCGGGATGTAGTGGATGGAGAAGTTGAAGTTCGAGAAGAACTCTGCCCACCGTATCTGTCGCTGGTTGAGCACCCTGGCCGTTCTCCAGAACTCCAGGTTCTTGTGGTCTGTGCACACCTGGATGGGGTGCTTGGCGCCCACCAGGAAGTGTCTCCAATGCTGGAACGCAGCGTGGATCGCAAGAAGTTCCCTATCAAACACCGTGTAGTTGCGCTCTGGCTGGGTCAGCTTCCTGGAGAAGAAGGCACAAGGTCTCCACTCCCTGTTGGCGTCCAGTTGCAACAAAATGGCGCCCAGAGCTCTATCAGAAGCATCTGTCTCCACGCGAAGGGGCGCGTCCTGAACCACGTGGAACAGGTTCTGGTCTGAGGCGAACACCCTCTTGAGGCTTTCGAACGCTGCTTGCGCCTCTGGTGTCCACCTGAACTTCTGCTTGTCTCTCAGGCAGTCAGTGATGGGAGCCGTAACGCGAGAGAAGTTCTTGATGAACTTCCTGTAGAAGTTGGCGAAGCCTAGTAGTCGTTGGGCATCTTTGCGCGTCCTGGGGCTGTGCCAGTCCAGGATGGCCTGCACCTTGTCCTTGTCCATCGCTAACCCCTTGTCTGACAGCTTGTAGCCCAGGAAGTCCACCTCTTTGGTGTGAAACTTGCACTTCTCCAGCTTCACATACAGGTGGTTCTCCTTCAGGCGCTGCAACACCTCCCTGACGTCTTTCACATGCTGCACTGGGTCATTGGAGTAAATAAGGATGTCATCTAGGAAGACCAAGCAGTTCTTGAAGAGGAGGGACCCCAGGACGTGGTGCATGAAGGCCTGGAAGCATGCTGAGCCCCCTTGCAACCCGAAGGGCATCACCAGAT